>NC_142942.1:53574828-53579828 GCF_046866305.1 Octopus bimaculoides
CACCCACTGAGTTTCACAATGAGAAATGTAAATGTTTTCTTTACATAAACTTCTGGTAGTTTCTCTTGAAATGAACAAATATTATTATTACATCTAGGAAATTCATTTTCAAAATTAATAAAAATATTTACACAAAATCTTTAGTTTTATTTTTTGTTTGTTCTTTTTAAATAATTATGACATTTTGAAGAACATTGGATTATTGGCATTGTTGCTGTTGCATAAAATGCCTTGTGGTAGCTGTCCCAACATTTTTTTTTTAAAATCTATGTTCTGAGCTCAAATCCCACCAGACTGACTGAACTGTGCTTTTTCATCCTTCAAGGGTCTAAAAGAAGGACGAAAGACCAGTTAAGTACTGAGGTCTGATGTAATTGGCAGTACCACCATCCTTCTTTCCAAATTGACATTCAAAATGGCTGACAACTAACATCACAATAAAATTAGAACCAGACGAACACTGGAGTTGATGCAATCAACTTACACCCTCCCCCCAAATTGCCGGCCTTGTGCTAAAATTTGAAACCAATAGTAACTGCATTGGGGTCATAGTTTTGATGCCAGTGGTAGGATTTGGTGCTGTTTGCGAAAACCATGGTGTTGGAGATTGTCTTGGTGCTGGTAGTGGTGGTGGTGGTGGAGGAAGCAAATTATATGATAAATAAAATCTGCTTCATTTACTCTTTCATTCTTTTATTTTGTTTCAGTAAATTGACCATGGCCATGCTGGAGCACCACCTCAAAGGGTTTTTATTTTAGTTAAACAAATTGACCTGAGGAGTTTTTGCTTTTTTAAAAAGCCTGGCACTTTATTCTATCAATCTGTTTTGAAGAACTGCTAAGCTGTGAAGATGTAAACAAACCAACACCAGTTATCAATTGGAGAAGCAAGGACAAACACAGACACAAGGACACACACACACATATATATACATATATATGTGGTGGTAGCACATAGAAGCACCCATTACACACTCAGAGTGGTTGTCATTAGGGAGGCATCCAACCGTAGAGACCATGCTAAATCAGACTGGAGTCTGGTGCAGCCCCTCAGCTTACCAGCCCCGGTTAAACCGTTGAGTCCATGCCAGCATGGACAACGGACATTAAATGATGATGATGATGTTGGCGTTAGGAAGGGCATCCAGCTGTAGAAACTCTGCCAAATCAGATTGGAGCCTGGTGTAGCATCTGGTTTCACCAGTCCTCAGTCAAATCGTCCAACCCATGCTAGCATGGAAAGCGGACGTTAAACGACGACGAACGATATATATATGATGGCTTCATTTCAGTTTCTGTCAACAAAATCAACCCACAAGGCTTTGGAGGACTTGAGGCTATAGAAGAAGACACTTGCCCAAGGTTCCATGCAGTGGGACTGAACCTGGAACCATGTAGTCGGGAAGCAAGCTTCCTACCACACAACCATTGTGTGAATTGAATTCTAGACATAAATTTCAGAAGAAAACACTGCCACCACTATCATCACCAGCATCACCATCACCACCAACAACAACAGCAACAAGATATTAAAAAGTCCCCACCATTGCTCAGAGACTGCATACATTAGTTGATACAGAGAAGGCAAATAACAACAACAACCAAACAAAATATCAGACCAAACTGCTACTGGCTGAATCAACAACAAATATATTTAACTGGATTTAATGATGGTTATGCTCCAGGGTCTTGTTTTAATTTAACAGTTGTTAATTAGCAATTCATAAGCCATGAAATTTAATAAAAAAAAAAAAGAAGAAAAACTAAAAGAAACACATCACTGTTTGTCAGAGGTCACATGGATAAACGAAAGACAGGGACATTTGTGTAGATGTAAGAGGAAGAGGGTGATGAAATCTGATGTATGGTGTGGTGGCGTGTGTGGGGAGGATGGGGGTGGGGTGGACAGAAAGCTTCCATTTGTATAATTAATAAAATGATTTTTGAGATATAGCTAAAATATAAATTAACGACTAACATTTTAATGTAAATGATATAAAGCATTATTATACGCAACGATTTTTAATAGGAAAATGAAAGTGTGTCAGGTTTATTGTCTGTATGTGTGTGTGTGTGTGTGTGTGTGTGTGTGTGTGTGTGTGGGTGTGTGTGTGTGTGTGTGTGTGTGTGTGTGTGTGTGTGTGTGTGTGTGCGCGCGCGGATGGGGGGGGGCGTATTTTGGTCGAGTCAGACTCTGGCTACACTGAAATTCATTTCAGGATGCACAGAGTCTTCAGTCAAGTTGGTGAAATTCAGAAAGACAAAAAAAAACTGACTCGACTAATATAAAATATTATTAATCTCTGTAACAGCATCAGGTACTCTTTGTCCCAACATTCAGCACTAGATGTGTGTGATGTGTGTGTGTGTGTGTGTGTGTGTGTGTGTGTGTGTGTGGTGTGTGCGCACACACACTAAACTCATTGGAAACTAAACTTTGCTTGCGAAGACCTGTTGGGGCAAGCGAAAGCGAAATCGTGATGGCACCTGTGCCCAGCGTCGCCTTTCTGGCACTTGTGCCGGGTGGCACGTGTAAAAACATTCGAGCGAGATCGTTTCCAGTCCAGCTAATTGTATTATGTTCTCTTCAGTAGATGGATTTCGTATTTCTTGTAATTCCTTCTCCCAAAAGTAAAATTTTCTAGTCGACGTCACAGACTCTATTCTACCATACTTTCTTCTCCAACTTCTTCTTCATATACCATTCGGTATAGTATTTCCATTTCTAAACTCCACATTCTTCAGTAACCATCAAAATGCTTATTTTTTCTCCACTCAAACAATTTACTTGATAGAATTTTCACTTCCAAAACAATATCCTATTTCTGAAACAACAGAAGCAGCAACAACAACAGCAACAATGGTGAAAATGGGTGACGGCACTGGTAGTGGTGATGGTGATGGCGATGATGATGGTAATGATGATGATGATGATGATGAGGAGGAGGAGGAGGAGGAGGAAGATCTCTCCTTTGCGAAGACTGGATGTCCTGTTCTCCATCGTGAATAAAAATAAAATCAATATCTATTTTGGAAAGCTTAAACTTGATCCTGTGAGTGATCCCAGATGAATATCTGTAAATAAAAGTGTGCATGTGCGTGTGTGATTGTGTGTGTGTGTGTGTGTGTGTGTGTGTGTGTGCTAGAAGAATCCTGGTTATCTTCGTTGTCTGCTGGTAAACATAAATATATCTCATAATCACAAATGAAAAGCAAACAGCTTCCATTTGACGCATGTGCATCCACCCCAAGCCTAATGTCTTGTTTACATGCAGGAAGCAAAGTCGGAAAAAGCTACTTCATGTTACTCAAACAACAGATCATGTTTCACTAGATTCGGCGTAATATTCAATCAGTGGAGCATGCCTGGCAGTAAGTAGAGCAAAGGGTGAGGAAGTGAGTTCAAACCCGACCCGGATTGCTATCTGGTTGATCTGATCGATTTTTCTTTTTGTTTTTATTTTTTTTTTTTTGTATGTGTGTGTGTGTGTTTGGTTTTGGTGAGGATGGCGGGGGAGTGAGTTGATGGCTGGCAATGTATAACAAGTACTGCTTCACTATGTTGGTAATAAGAAATATATAATTTCCATGAATGTTAGTTGTTATATTCAGCTAACCTACTTAAGCACTACATATCACCATATATGGTCAAGGATCAGAGAATTTCTTACAATCCAGATACAGGATTCTGGATGAATCTCTGTCACTTTAAAAGGTCATAACCAAGTTGATAGGTCCTCCACCAAAAGCAATACTAGTTGCTGTATGGTAATTTGTTGTCCCTACCTTGCTGTTTAAAACCCTTCTTCGTGTTGTTTCACTTAAATATGACCCCTGTAAGTGTCATAAAATGATTGTTTGTAATATCGGTTGGCTTTACAATAAATAACTACTTATGTTATTGAAACCTTAAATCTGTCAAGAATTTGGTGATTATTCACTGTGCCGTACATATTCCTCATATTAAAGGCTCTCATTCAGGCTGTTGAAGCCTAATCGTAGAATCTGTCTCTGTCAAGAGACACTTGTCCGCTGTCAGTGTACCGATTTCCGTCCGACCACCTCCACCTCATAAACTGTTGAAAGAATTCACAAATAGAAGTTGGTTTGATGGACGCTTAGGCTTAATGATTGCTGACAAGCTAGAGAACTCATCGTTAACATCACCTTGTTTTGCAGGTAAAGAACATTGATAACTAAGTGTATGAGGAAGGAAGGTAAAGGGGAAAAATAAAGAAAAAGGAAATATTAAAAAGGGAAAGTGACGAATGCTTCATGTCGAGCAGTTAGCAGGGTATTTCTTGATTGATAAATATAATTTTCTTTTGCAGCAGTTTCCATGAAAACGACTGATGCTTCCGTTTACTAAGCAGGACAATGACTTGTGATTTTAACAAGACATGGTTTGTAATTCTCTACGTTTTTTCTTTTTCTTTTCGATCTTTTCTTTTTAGATTTTAGAGCGAACATTTTACTTAACTCTTCACCATTAGAATGGGAATGTTGGAAAATGGTGGGAGATTTAATGTTCAGTTTGAATTTTTATAAGTTTGCTGTCATAGTTGTTGTCGTTGTTGTTTAGCCCTAGGTCAGTCCTGATTGAGTCCTGATCCCTACGATCAAAACAATCTCAACAACAACAACCATTAAATCTTTCACTTTGAGACATTATATATCAAATAGTTACATAATCCAACATAGGTCTTTTAAAGGATGTTTAGAGGTGTGAACACAGTGTCTTGGATCTCAATTTCCAGAGTTCAATTCCTCCCTTCTTTTACTTTGCCATTTACAAGAATAATAAAATTTTGAACCAGTAATTACTACAGGTTCAGTTTAAGGCTTCTTCAAATTTTAGAACAAGAGATTAATTCAACTTTCAGTAGTAGTTGAAAACAGGTGAAGTTCAGCAACAGGGAGGGCATCTGGCCATAGAAAATCTGCCTCAGTGAATTCTGTCTGATCCATGCAAGCATGGAAAAATGGACTTTGAGATTATG
>NC_142942.1:53582328-53584828 GCF_046866305.1 Octopus bimaculoides
AGCAGAGCAACAACAACATATAAAATATTGCCCAACAGCATTTTGCACAGTAATATTACGGAGAAGCTTTGATCTCGCAACTCATGTTGGAACATCAAACAAAACCCAGCTTCCCTTCACTAGTAAAAGACCAGAACCAGATTTACCAATGTTGTCAGTTAAAAACCCTTTGTGGTGGTCGTATTATACCAGTGCTAACGAAATGATGACGATGATGGTGGTGGAGGTAGTGATGTTTATGATGGTGGTGATGATGATGGTTGTGGTGGTGGTGGTGGTACAGATGGCAACACTGCTCTGATGCTGTAGACAATAATGTCCACGGTGATGAAGGTCATTCTGCTGCTGCTGTTGATGATGATGATGATGATGAGGATGATGATGATGATGGTGGTGGTGGTGATGGCAACACTATGATGCTGTTGACAATAATGTTGATGATGATGAAGGTCATTCTGCTTCTGCAGATGATGAAGGTCATTCTGCTGCTGATGATGATGATGATGAATATTGGTGATGGTTTAGTACCAACTAAAACACCAATAACTCTACTTTGATTTCTCTTCTTTTCATCTTTCTCTTCATCTGTTTCAACTACATTATTAAGTGCGCTCTGTGCTTTTTTTTCCTTTCCTTCTTTCTTTCTTCACTCTTCCACTTCCTTTCTCTCTTTCTTTCTTTCTCATTCTCTGTCTTTCCTTCTCTCTTTCTCCCTCATTCCTTGAGTCTTTGATAATGGACATTGGTAGTCTTAACTTATTTTCCTCCTCCTCATCACCACCACCACCACCATCCTCCTCCTCTTCCTTCCGTTCTTCCTCCTCCTCCTCAGCCTCCATTCCAATGGCATGAATTCATACTCGATGGTGATGCTAACGATAAATGATGACAATGACAGTAACAATGATTATGACACGAATGTTATGGAGCACCTTTCTAAAACTCAATAATTTCACTTTGATTCCTCCTCTCCTCCTCCTTCTTCTTCTCCTTCCTCCCCTTCCTCCACCTCTTCTGCCTCCCCTCACGCCACCCCATCTTCAGCATTGTAATCTCTACTTCCATCTCTTCCTCCTTTGCCAAAAATAATACAGTGCATTTTCCATTCTTTGATACCCCTCACCTCCTTTCTCTACTTTCTCCTTTCTTTTCCTCCTCCTTCTTCTTCTTCCTCCTCTTCGTCCACCTCTTCTGCCTCCCCTCACCTCCTTTCTCTACTTTCTCCTTTCTTTTCCTCCTCCTTCTTCTTCTCCTTCCTCCTCTTCGTCCACCTCTTCTGCCTCCCCTCACCTCCTTTCTCTACTTTCTCCTTTCTTTTCCTCCTCCTTCTTCTTCTCCTTCCTCCTCTTCTGCCTCCCCTCATCTCCTTTCTCTCCAACCAAACAATCAAAAGAAATCGAGTTGAACGCTTAAAGTGGTATAAAATCACAGGAATTTTCAATATTGGTCAGGTATGGCATGACTTAGTACTTAGAGTGCAGCTAACTGCACAGAAATATCATCTTTGGTGCCGTGGATCCTGGGTTCAAATCCAACAACTATGAAAAATACATTTTATAGTTTCTTTTATTTGTTTCACTTATTGGACTGTGGCCATGCTGGGGCACTGCTATGAAGAGTTTTAGTCCAACAAATTGCCCCCGGTACTCCTGTTTGAGTAGGTGCTGTTGGTGAGGGTTTTACGAGGTCAGAGTGCAAATCCTACTTCGACCTCTTTTGGACCCCTTTTAAGGCATGCAGAGGAAAAGTTGGGTCTGTTCTTTGACATGCTGGTCCTCACACAACACTCGATTTGACTCCGTCGGTCATGAATGACCATGGGTGCACCTAAGAGGTTCCCCTCCAGGGTACAAGTCTGGGTGGAAAGTCACCTCACCCATGAATGCATAACCTAGGGTTGTTTTTATGGAAGACCCGCAGTCGCCTATGCATACCAGCCTCCCTTCTCCATGCCACCCATGTTATCTAAGGGAAAGGCAAAGGGGCCAATACAGCTTGGCACCAGTGACATCACACTCATTTCTACGGCTGAGTGAATTGGAGCAATGTGAAGTAAAATGTCTTGCTGAAGAGCACAACATGCAGCCCGGACCAGGAATCGAACTCACAACCTCATGATCATAAGCTCGACGCTCTGACCACTGAGCCATGCGTATTCACCACACAGCACTAGAGTAATGTGAAATGAAGTGTTTTGTTCCAAGAACACATCACACCACCAGTCTGAGAATTGAACCCATGATCTGCCAATCATGAGGGCAACACCCTAACCACTGGACTACACACTTCCACATCGTGGTGTATGATTTGAAGTCATTTCATCCTCTTATTACAAGACTTTAGTTAAACACTGAAAGCAAGGCTGCAGATTGGTAGAATCATTGGCGCATTAAATTGAATGCTTTCATCATCATCAGATATTCTTCATCGTCGTCGTCGTCGTCATGTTCACCATCATCATCATTGCTTTAACATGCCCTTTTCCATGCAGGGATCAGAT
>NC_142942.1:53589828-53614828 GCF_046866305.1 Octopus bimaculoides
GTAATTTACACATTTCGAAATAGTCAATTATCAATGTAATTAGTGATGAGGTAGGTGAAAAAAGAAACGAAAAGAAAAGAATGCAATGTATAAAGTACAGGTTTATCAGCCCACAAGTTATGAGTTCAAATCCATGGTAGAATCTTCAGTTCGTCTGACTGCTTGGAATAAGGAACCAAATTATCTGAGAATAATTTAGCATTTAAGGAGTGAGCATACATACCCTCGCAGGCCGAGTTGTTCCGTTGGTAATTAAGGTTCCCTATGACTATATATCTTTTAGCTTTTGCTTGTTTCAGTCATTAGACTGCGGCCATGCTGGGGCACCGCCTGGAAAACTTTCTAGACAAATGACTCGCCCCTGTACTTACTGCTTTTTAAAGCCTGGTACTTATTCTATTGGACTCTTTTGCTGAACCACTAAGTTACAGGGACATAAACACACCAACATCAGTTGTCACGTGACAGTGGAGTACACACACACACATATACGTATATATATGTGTGTGTGTGTGTGTGTGTATGTAAATATACGACAGGCTTCTTTCAGTTTCCCTTTACCAGATTGCCTCACAAGGCTTGGGTCGGCCCAACGCTACAGTAAAAGACACTTGCCCAAGGTGTCATGCAGTGGGACTATTTGGTTGGGAAGTAATGGACTCTCCAGTACTTTGCATTGCTTGGAGGCCTAACGTGTTCCTGGACACCCTGTCTTGGTAGTACATTATTTACATTTGACGGATATTTGTCCTCGTCTTGTTTGTTGTTAACACAACGTTTTGGCTGATATACCCTCCAGCCTTCTTCAGGTGTATTGGGGAAATTTTGAACCTGGGTTCTCATTCCTAAGGTATTTTTCAATGTTATGTCACTGCCTGAAATCGAACTCAGAATCTTGGGGTTAGTAGCCTGTGCTCTTAACCAATATGCCATAATAATAATAACATTGAAAAATACCTTAGGAATGAGAACCCAGGTTCGAAATTTGTGTATAATATATTGAGGGCTATCGATAAAGTTCACACACACACACACACACACAAACACACACACCTATTGAAATGTATTAATTGAGGAAGATCTTCTGTAAAAGCATTATCCAGTATGACATCATAATATAAAGCAGTGCTCCAGCATGGCTGCAGTCAAGTGATTGAAACAAGTAAAAGAATAAAAGAACACAGCTAGCTAGATAGATAGATAGATGAGACTGTGCACACGCACACACACATATATACACACATACATATAGATACGTATATATATATATATATATATATATATATATATATATGTATATATATATATATATATATATATATATATATATGTATATATATATATATATATATATATATATATATATGTATATATATATATATGTATATATATATATATATATATATGTATATATATATATATATATATATAGCTAGATAGATACGTATACATATATACACACATGCATATATGTTCATATATATACATAAATGTATGTACATACATACACATATACAGTGGGGCATGTACTTTTAATAAAATATGGTGTCAATGAAAAGCAGGAAATGTCAAAAGAAAGCCAGTCTATTATGACAAAGTGAGTTTCGTGAATATACGTGTTTATGTGTATGTGTGATACGTATGTGCTCCCATATGAGTGTGTGTGTGTGTGTGTATGCATATGCATGTTTTGTTAGTGGTGGTGGTGGTGGTGGTGGTGGGGAGGAGCAGAAAGGTAAGAAGGATAACAAAATCGCAAAATATGTCGAAATAAAACTGTAACGTTATTAACCTTTTGATGTGTTATGATGTTTTACATGGATTCAGCTGTCACGGTAGTAATAAACGTCTTTTCAATCTCCGACACCTTTCGTGAAACCTATATAACAACATTCTCCATGTGCGTGTGTGTGTGTGCATGCCTATATGTATATATGAATGTGTGCATGTGTGTGTGTGTGTGTGTACATAACCTGTCTCTCACCTGCGAAGGAGGATAATGAACTTACATAAACACACACAAGCAGAGACACACTTAAAACATACCCATACATGCTTACCTACACAAGATTATATATGCATATATAAGTCGTGTGTGAGTGTATATGAATGCATATGTGTATTTATATATTATGTATGTATGTACACATATTGCATATATAAGCATATGTGTATATATACGTAAGTATATGAGCGTGTATATATGTATGTGTATCTGTAAATATATATCTATATTTATATATGTATGTATATTGTATGTGTATGTATATAAACATACACTCTATGACAGATGGAGAGAGGGGTGTGTGAATAGAAGAAACAGATATCTTGTTTCTTAACACGAGATGTAATAACAATGAAATAAAAGAGACAAGTTTTTAAACCTTTGAGGGAGCAGTCTGATTCAAAGACACACACACACACACACACACATTCCTATTCAATTCCTCCAACCAAATGCATTGACGTACGTACAAACATACATGCACAGAAGCTCCTACACATTGAGTCTACAAAATAACGGAATGAACGTAGGCACACATACACACTTATATGCTTTCTCTCTCTCTCTCTCACGCACACACTCCTACCACCGCCACTGCTCTTCTAGACTACTGAGACAAGATTAGAGACTCTGATATACACACACGCCTATCCTGACCCTCCACCCTTCAAATTCAGACAGACACATAATCGAAAAGCCCACCCGACAAAACTGTTGGGGCAAGAGGGCACACACAACACACACACACACACACCTATCCGGACCATCACCCTTCAAGCTTGCTGAGACACAAGTACACACACATACACACACACAGTTGAGTGGCCTACCCTGACAAAATTGCCGGGACAAGAGGGCACACACACACACACACACACACACACACACACACACACACACACACACACACACACACACACCTATGCATTACCACCGTCCCGACCAAATTACTCGGGGTGGAGGGAGGGAAACAAGGAGCTGCTGACAGCTGAAGACAGATCTATGTGATCCGACTTCCTGTCTCATGCTAACCCAACACATCAATTTGCTTGATAATGTCATCTGCAATCCCTGTTAAAATTCACTTCGTGTTAGCTTCACATGTATGGTGACGCTTTTTGTCTTAACTTCCTTATAAGGGGCTGCTAATGTTGTTCTTCTTGTTATTACTTTTGTTGTTGTTTTGTGTAGAAATGTTCGAGGTGGTTCTTTCCTTCTCCACCTCTCTCTCTCTCTTCCCTTCTCCACCTCTCTCTCTCTCTTCCCTTCTCCACCTCTCTCTCTCTCTTCCCTTCTCCACCTCTCTCTCTCTCTTCCCTTCTCCACCTCTCTCTCTCTCTCTTCCCTTCTCCACCTCTCTCTCTCTCTTCCCTTCTCCACCTCTCTCTCTCTCTTCCCTTCTGTTTTTATCTCTCTCTCTTTCTTTCTCTCTGTCAATATCTGTGTACTGTGCGTCAGCATGTTTGTAGATGCGTTGTGCATCTGTCTGTGTCTATACTTCTGTGTGTCTGTTTATGTGTATCACACACTGTGTGCGCGTGTAAGTCCACGTTTATTTAGGTATGTGTCCACGTTTGTGTGTGTATGTGTGCTAAGGGGGGGGGGGGCAATTTCTGTATCCATATATGTGCATCATGTGTGTGTATATGTTTATGCGTATCAATCACCGTGATTTAGCGAGTATGTGTGTGTGCATGCGCACATGTGTGTGTTTGAGAGAGTGTGTATGCATGTATGTGTGTATGTGTGTGTGCGCGTTGTTTTGCAATATCTAATGTCTACAGATGCGCACATCTATGTGTGTCTATATCTATGTATGTGAATCTATGTGTGTCTCCTCATAAACTTTCCGAAAAAGAAAAATGGATATATTTTTTTTAATGAAATTTTTGTACAAACACGCTTCAGATTTTTTTTTTTTTTTTTTGTAGGAGTGGATAATTCACACACCACATCAAAATATATGAGGAAACAAAGTTAAAACGTGAGAATTATTCACTCCACTCCACCCGGCTCCTATCTATCTATCTATCTATTCATTCCTCAGCATATTCCTACATAACTATATAATCTATACCATCTGAAATGTAATTGTAAAAGAAAATTTCATTCAAGAATATCCATTTTTCAGAAAGTTATGAGAAAACAAATTCGAGGTGCGTGAATTATCCAAAACTCCCCACCCACCTGCCAACCCCGAAAAAACTTTTCGGCAACAAATTCTGATATAATCAGAATAGGATCTTGTTAAATTTCTTCTAACAACTTCAAGTTTTCCAATTTTTCATCAGATTATTCAAAAACACAATGTAATCCTGATGTAGTTTTGCATGCTGACGACGAAACTCTCGTTCGTTTTTTCATCTTAGAAATTACATGCACTTAATGTTACGTAATATTAGCCAATAGAAAACTTCCATTGCTGACATATCGTGTGTGCTGATCTTCATTGCCATGGAGATCAGCTCACACAGAGCTTTTACATGGTCTCTCTCGACATGCTAGAAATAACAGTCAAATCTTATTTAACCCTTTTGAGACACACAATACAGTACTGTTTCTACTTCGCAGGGGGCTTTTGGAACGTAACATACACGATAATTGAGGAATATCGATCTGTAGTGCCCAGTAAAGAAACTTGCCCAAGGTGTCGCGTAGTGGGACTGAACCTAAGGACTACATTGTTGAGAAACAAGCATTTTAAACACACAGCTATGCCTCTGTAGAATTTTCCATTATTTTCAAATTTAATTGAACGAAGGCGATAGACTTTCATAGAGAAAGAAAATGGCTAAAAATTGAGTAGTTGTTACCTTAATTTCTTTTAATATTCTTGCGCAACGGGAATTGTGAAGGAATTTTTCCACCAAAAGAATTTCTTTTTTTCACATTTTTGTTCCCTAATTCCATGCCCTTTTTCTTCTTCATAGCTATACCGAAAGTTCACCACAAATGTATATTTCAAGAGAAATACAATTAAAAATAAAATGAAAGAAAAGATTTTAACTCATGATATGAATATTACTACATAGGAAAATATTGAAATGCCAAACCTAACAATGGCAGCTGGGCTAGAAATAAAGATCGCTCTTTAGGTTTTTAGTTTTATATTCATTCTTTTACTTAATGTATGCATCGAAATCAAGCTAGGATTGACTCAGGGATCAATTTCAAGTGGAGTCAGTTAATATTGCAATGGCCCCCTTTCCCAAAGAAATACTGACCGCGAGCCCTAAATAAAGATAATATAATGTAATATAATGTAATGTAACATAATAATATATATATATATATTCTTTATACATATGTATACATAAAAGATTTATATGTATGTGTGCGTATGTGTGTGTGTGTGTGTGTGTGTGTGTGTGTGTGTGTGTGTGTGTGTGTGTGTGTAAGCCTATGAAAAATTAATCGATATATTACTGTTAGAACCAATCAGTTTTCGTAAATATAGAAAGCAAAGGGGAGACCGGAAGTCTAAACACGTGTTCACAAACACAATTTATTTTCTGTGTGCAACAAAGCATGTAAATTATAAATAAACACAAAGGATATCCCCTCTCTCTTATCTTCTGTATTTTTCTTTATTGTGGCTTTACGCTTTTTAGTCTTGCATTAAATATCCTGTTAGTATTTTGTTAGGGTGCATGCCTAGCCTTTTAAAAACAATTTTTTTTTTTTTTTTGCGTTTTTAATATAAATACAATCCTTTGAACAAATATAAGGGATTGAAGCTGATTGTGAATAATGTCTTGTTTAGTTGTTTGTTATTCTCAAAGGGATGGGGTTAAAACAACTTGTTGATTTTTCTTTTTTCCGTTTATGTTTTAAAAATGGACTGAAGTAATAAATGAACAAATAGCAGTATTTGTAGAGAATATATCTCTCTCTCTCTCTCTCTCTCTCTCTCTCTCTCTCTCTCTCTCTCTCTCTCTCTCTCTCTCTCTATATATATATATATATATATATATATATATATATATATATATATATAAGTCAGTAAATAGTGGGGTTGTGTTAACTGCACGTGGAGAAATAATAGGAAAATGAAGAATAAGGCAGAATGCTAAATTGGAAGCATATTTTAGTAAAGATTTCAAATTGGAAGCATGTTTTAGTAAAGATATAATGTATTAGTATAATGTATTAGTATAGTTATTTTTTTATATATTATTTTCTTCATTTTGTACTTCTTTGTAAAAAACATTTTCATTCTCCTTCTTGAAAATTTGCTTCACAATGAAAACCGGTTAGAAATCTTTATTAAAACATGCTTCCAATTTGAAATCTTTATTAAAACATGCTTCCAATTTAGCATTCTGCTTTATTCTTCATTTTCCTATATATATATATATATATATATATATATATATACACATATACATACGTAGAGAGAGAGGTGGGGAGATTGGGAAAGGTACTCATCATGGAATAATGATTGCATGGACATAATTTTACAAATGGTGAGCGAGGGATAAATTTGCTTTTATCGATCCCTTCAACTATTTCATTGGTAACTTATTTTATCGATTCCAGATGGATAAATAGAAAACTCGACTCCGAAGGGATTTCCAATCGGAGTGCAAAATAATTCATTGTGAGAGGGGAGAGTAGTTGATTACATCGACCCCAGGGCTCGATTGGTACTTCTTGTATCGAACCCGAAAGGATGAAAGGGAACGTCAACTTCAGAATTTGAAATCAGAACCCAAAGACAGACGAAATACCACAATTCCAAAATTCCATAGGCATAGGAATGGCTGTGTGGTAAGTAGCTTGCTTACCAACCACATGGTTCCGGGTTCAGTCCCACTGCGTGGCACCTTGGGCAAGTGCCTATAGCCTCGGGCCGACCAAAGCCTTGTGAGTGGATTTGGTAGATGGAAACTGAAAGAAGCCTGTCGTATATATGTGTATGTATGTGTGTGTGTGTGTGTATGTTTGTGTGCCTGTGTTTGTCCCCCCAACATCGCTTGACAACCGATGCTGGTGTATTTACGTCCCTGTAACTTAGCGGTTTGGCAAAAGTGATCGATAGAATAAGTACTTTAAATGAAAGAGAATCAGGAGAAAATGGTACATGATATGAAATTAACGAAACCCGACTAAATATGAAAAAAGAAACTCAACATAAAAATGTTCTCTTATATCTTCTTCACGATCAGTTATAGTATCGTCTTTATGACATATTTACTCACAGCGCAAAAAGAAGGAATTAATGAAATTAGACATTACTCATTATACGCCATTTTAGACAGCATTGAGAAAAAATTGATTTGGAATCCAACAAAGAAAAGAATTTTCTTTTCTAGTCTAGGTACAAGGCCCGAAAATTTGGGGGAGGGGACCAGTCGATTGGATTGACTCCAGTACACAACTGGTACTTAATTTATCGACCCGGAAAGGATGAAAAGCAAAGTCGACCTCTGCGGTGTCTGTTTTATATTGGATTTACTCTGTCGTAAATAAAACTAGTTCCGTAAGAAATAAAACAATGTTTAAAAAACGCGTAATTTATTATCGGTTGTCATTATGGAGATAGCTTTTGCTCATTGAAATCCTGTTGAAAACAGTTTAAGTCTATTCAACATTTCAATTCTTTATTGATCAAACTTTTATACAAGACAAGAAGTCTTGTATAAAAGTTATTTTGACGTTTGAGTAGGAACACACACACACGCACGCATATATGTGTGTGTATGTATGTACGCACTTACATATATAATTTTCGTATTTATACACACGCATACATATGTACATAGTGTTTAAAGTTTTAATTAATTTTTGTTTAAATATCTGCCATTGAATACGGTAATTTTAATTAGATCTTACCTGAAATCATTAAATGTTGTTCTTCGCAGAGTGAAAATGCGAGACAGATAGATAGATAAGAGAGAGATTGAGAGGGAGAGAGAGAGAGAGAGAGAGAAAGAAAGAGAGAGTGTGTGTGAAAGAGAGAGGTTAAAGGGAGGGTTGGATAAAAGTGTGATTTGGTGGGGAAGGGGAGACGGTTGGTTTTCAAGACTGTCCAAGGAAAATATGAATGTGTGTGTGTGTATGGCACACACACACACACACATGTATGTATAAAGAGAGAAAGAGAAAACAAATGGAGAGAGAGAGAGAGTGAGAAAGAGAGGCGATATAAAATGGAATGTTTTGTGACAACTTGAATGGAAATAATTTAAATGGATTTGAGAAAACAGTGGATATAATTATATCTTAGGTCTTTTATCATTTAATTGTTTCAGTCACAGGACTGCGGCCATGCTGGGGCACCACTTTGAATAATTATAGTTGAACGAATCGACTCCAGAACTTATTTGTTTAAGCCTCCCTCTTATTCTATTGGTGTCTTTTGCTGAACCGCTATGTTATGGGGACATTAACACATCAACACCCGTTGTCAAGCGTTGTTGGGGAACAAACACACACACTCCTTATGTAGGTAGGGTAACATCCCGGCTGTGTCCGCTTGAAGCATGTCTGCTTATTCCAGTTTTGCAATCCAGAATGTAATTGTATTGATATGAGGTACATATTGGAGTTGGAATTTTAGAAATATCGCTTGCAGAGAATTATTAAAGCAGAAAGTAAGAAAATTTTATCATTTGACTCTCTGTCTGAAAAACTTCTGATAGGAAATTTCTTACATGTTTTCTTTCAGCATGTACAACTTTATGATTCCTATTAGCTAATGAAATATGTGTAATGGTGATTAAATAATAATTAAAAAATCCAGCATCCTGTTCTATGTGTGTGTGTGCATGTGTCTCTGTGTGAGTGTATGAGAGAGAGAGAGAGAGAGAGAGAGAGAGTAGGTGGTAATAATAAATAAGAAATTTAATATCAGAATGCTAACTTAGCATTAAAAGTTATGTAACTTTTTTCTTCGTTTTTCTTTTTTATTTGGTCCCACAAGATCTTTATAATAAAGAGACAAAGAAACCTTGTAGAATCTGCGAAATATTTCTTTTGTATGCATTATTTCTGAGAAGTCCTTGACGTCTTAGAATTCTGTGCTGTTTATGAGTGACAAAGAATATTTTTGCCATTCTTAATCTCAAACCTATTTATATCATTGATAGATACAAAACAACAACAAATAAAAAATATAATCAAACATAAAATTAATACATAAAACCCCCCCAAAAAAAACGACGGTTGTGGGATGGTTGCAAATTCATTATTATAAAAGTTACGTCTTCAATTTGACAATCTGAGACAAATTCCTCAATAAATAAATAATTATAATAAAAAGACATTTCTTTTTAATATTAATGATGATAATGCAAAACTTTGCGACAAAAGATGAATAAAAAATATAATGTAAATTTACTTTTCAGAAATGGTATTTTTGACAGGTTTAAAAATCCTATTCTTTACAAACTGAATCATTAGCATAAAGACTTTGGTGTTAAAGAAATATCTTGAATTATTACCGGATGTCAAAATGACCGAAATGTTTTAGCAATCGGAAACGGTGAATAGGACATCTGCTTTAGTTTACGGCTTTATTTTCCCTGGTTATCTTTTATAATGATGTAATGTTAAACATGGTTGCGTGGTTAAGAAATTAGGTTCCCAGCTATGTGGCATCAGTTTCAATCCCACTGCATGGCAGACACCTTGAGCAATTATCTTCCACTATAGCTCTGGGCTGACTAAAATCTTTCGAGTGCATTTGGTTGACAGGAATTGAAAGAAGCATGCTGTATGTATAAATGTATGCATGTGTGTGTGTGTGTGTGTGTGTATATATATATTTTATATATATATATGATAACAAATTAAAGGCACATAATCAATGTATGTGTTTTGTTTGTTTCCTGGTTTGCTGTGGCTTAGCACTTGGGGGATGACCTCCTCATAACGCTGGGCGTTAAAACATTTGAAATTCATAGACAGGTGAGGCAACTCTCTTCTGATTAAATATATATATATTTATACACGCATACATGCACACACATGCACATACACTTTCAAGATTTTGCTTGATCTGAGGGCTAAGAAAATACACTTGCTCAAGGTGCCGTGTGGCAGAACTGAACCCAAGACTACATAGTTGGGAAGCAAGCTTCATAATCACACAACCAAACCAAACCTAAGTATGTTATTTCTAAGAATAATCATTGACCTTTCTAAACACGCACCACCCCTCTGTGAGCTCCCCACAATGCCTCCAAAGGGGTGTTACTGTTCAGATTAAGAACCACTAGCTTAATGTGTCTTTCTTTCTTTAAGAAGCTGACCCTGCTATCTCATTTGCAGACAGTCTATCTATCACACTATCTAATGTCTGGTTATAGAGTAACATTTAGGTGCTGCTATTTCTAGCAGCCGAACCAACCACATAGAGGTCTATGTTTTGTTAATATTGTTGATGTCATTGTTTAAGCCTCAGTCAGTTCCTACAAAGCATACTTATATTTAAAATCATTCCATTTATGACCATCTTGTATTAATTATTTTTTTTGGTCTAAGTGGAATGTATTTAGCCTTACCAAAGCGTCCTTCCCAGCATCCTTTATTTGAAAGATGTTTGTATGTTTCTATGTTATTTAAGGGAAATTTGGCTGCTATTTCCGATAGACTGAGTAACAAGATAGAGGTTCCTTATTGGGCCTCATTTTATTAATGTTGTGGTTATTTTATTTGATAGGTAAAATAAGATTCAATCACATTTTGAATATAGTTCCAGGCAGCTGATCACACAACCCTATTTTGAACAGAAAGGGAGCTGATGGGGAGGGCTTTCTTTTATAAATTGCCTACGGAACGTAACTTAATTTAGACATTGTGACTCTACTGACAGAAAGGAAACCACACTCTCTCCTAAACCTTCTTATTGAGTTTTCCATGATACAATATTGCTGAGATGAAATGCTCTGAATCAATAAATAAATAAATCAATAGAGGTTCTGGAATGTTGGCAAATACTAGTTAAAGGTAAGCAGGGAAGACAAGGGAAGGGGGGAAAATGGGATTATTAGAATAAAAAAAAAATTACCCCTAAAAGGCTTCGATCTGTCTTTGTTCTTTAAAATATCAACAGTTGATTCTAATCTAAATTTACTTTCCGAATTGCATGTCTCAGAGATATTGTGTAAAGAACATGCAGAGTGCAAGCAATATAGTTATTTATTGGTAAACCTATAGAAAAAAAAAATTAAAAAGAAAAAAAAACAAGACAAAAAGAAAACAAAAGCACAGGAGGGCGTTTTTCAATTCCCTATTTAAACATTTCCTGCAAATAATGCACCTAATTCAGTTAGCTGGTATTTTCAGCCCCTTGTTTTTCAAAAGGGATGCTGAGAAAGCTTTAAGGGAAGGAAGAAGAAATAGAAACCCATTGTTTGTTTGGGAGAATAAACAGCTTAATAGAACCCCTGTAATTGCAACCAAAAATCATTTTCCATTTAGGTGTTAAACTAAATCATCGTTTAACATCCGCTTTCCATGCTAGCATGGGTCGGACGATTTGACTGAGGACTGGTGAAACCGGATGGCAACACCAGGCTCCAATCTAAATTTGGCAGAGTTTCTACAGCTGGATGCCCTTCCTAACGCCAACCACTCAGAGAGTGTAGTAGGTGCTTTTACATGTCACCTGCATGAAGGCCAGTCAGGCGATACTGGCAACGGCCACGCTCGAAATGGTGTCTTTTATGTGCCACCCGCACAAGCCAGTCCAGGGGCACTGGCAACGATCTCGCTCGAAAATGTGGCATTAAAATGCTGACTACATGGTGAATGAATTGAAACTTTAATGGAGCTTTTCTTTTTTTCATATTGTGACTTGGATAGAAAAAAAAACAGGGTTAATGGTAGGAAGGACATGCAAGGACAAAAGCAATTGGCCCTAAACATCCTTATAATGGAAAAAAAAATATCTTTGTTCTTCTGTAACCTCAAGCTGACCATTGCTTTGCAAGTGAATTTAGTGGACAAACTGAATGGAAGCCCATCGTGTGTGTGTGTATGTATATATATATGTATATTTTGTGTGTGTGTGGTATATATATATGTATATATGTATATATATAAGTCAGTAAATAGTTGGGTTGTGTTAACCGCATGTGGAGAAATAATAGGAAAATGAAAAATAATAATAAGGCAGCATATTTTAATGAAGATTTCTCTGACCGGCTTTCATTGCTAAGTAAATTTTCAAGAAGAGGGAGAATGAAAATGTTTTTTACAAAGAAGTACAAAATGAAGAAAATAATATATAAAAAAAATAATATATAAAAAAATAAATATACCAATGCATTATATTGTCTTTGAGCTTTTGAAGTTCAATGGTAATTCATGTATATAATGGTTGAAAAAATAAGGATGCATGAGAGTTGAGAGTTGTGTTAGGTTTAACAGAAGGGTTAAAAGTTTGTGTTAAGCAGGAAGTGTGGTGTCAAAACAGGAAGTATGTGTAAGAGGAGACAAATGTTTTTAGTTGGAGTTATGAACTCTTTTTTTCAACAGGAAGTTTATGTCTGTTCCTAGAGAAATAAGGTCACTGAGGGGTATGTGTGTTAAGAAATGGTTGGAATTTCTCTATGAAAAGATTCTCCTTGTTGATTCTTTCTTGTGTGGAGATTTTGTCTTTACATTGATAGAAAGGGAATATAAGGAATTTAGGGTTTTTTAACTGATGGGGGTGGAAGTGGTGTATGTAGTTTGGCATTGGTTAATAGTGTTTTCAAAGATTTGTGTTGCATTTTGCATTTAAGGACTTTGTGTGTATTGATGATATTGTTCATTTTCGGGTCTGTGATGAGTAAGGGGAGGTTTTGTTTGATTGTGGTGTATGCTTCGATGTTTTTGGGGTTGTGGGTGGAGATGTATGGAAGTATTTTAGGGTTGGGTGTGTTATTGTGTTGGTTGGTTTTTAGTGTGTTTTTGTCAAGTTCCTTGGCACGTTTTATTCCAAGATCTATGAGTGTGGAGGGATATTGGCGTTATAATAGTGTTTTTTTTGAGGTCTTGTAAGCGTATTTCTTGAGTGGTTGGGTCAGAGACAATGGTGCAAATTCTTTTAGCTAAATTAAAGGGGATATTTATCTTGGTGTGTTTTGGGTGGCATGAGCTAAAAAGGAGGTGTTGTTGTGAGTCTGTAGGTTTGTGGTAGATGTCGGTTGTGATTTGGTTATTAGGTAATTTTATAATTAAGAGATCAAGAAAAGGGAGACGATGTTTGCTGAATTCCATAGTGAATTGAATGTTGGGATGTATGTTGTTAAGTATGGATTTGAATTCTAGAAGTTTTTCATAGGATTCCTTCCATATGATGAAACAATCATCCAAGTATCTTTTCCAGTTATCCATTAAATAGATGTGGAAAAGGTGTCCAAATTTATATATATATATACATATATATATACATATCTATCTATCTCTCTATCCTTTTCTACTCTAGGGACAAGGCCCGAAATTTTTGGGGAGGGGGCCAGTCGATCAGATTGACCCCAGTGTGCAACTGGTACTTTATTTATTGACCTCGAATGGATGAAAGGCAAAATTGACTTTGGTGGAATTTGAACTCAGAATGTAAATACCGCTAAGCATTTTGTGTGGTGCGTCCCCCGACCACAACTTGACAACTGATGTACAAGTGTTTCTGTCCCCCATAACCTAGCAGTTTGGCAAAAAAGACCAATAGAATAAGTACTAGGCTTAAAAGACAAGAGTCCTGGGGTTGATTTGTTTGACTAAATGAACAAAGAAACCCTTTAAGGCGGTGCCCCAGCATGGCCACAGTCTAATGACTAAAACAGAAGATAGAAAATATAATAAAGAAATGATGAAGGATTCTGTTCAAAGAATACTTTACTCATTTATGCTTGTTTCAAATGATTCGGTTTGCAGCATCTGGTTTCAATCAATCCATTAGTTGATTGATTAATCAACCAATTTGCACAACGCTTGTCTCCTGAGCCATTCTTCTCAAAGACTTAAAAGTGTCTGTTTTGATTTTATTTTGGAAAATAGCCACAATCAGAACCAGTGGAAGAGTTTAGCTGAAAGCTGACATATCGGTGCAGGCATGGCGGTGTGGTAAAGATGCCTGCTTCCTGACTGTATGGTTTTGGGTTCACTCCCAGTGCGTAACACCTTGGGCGAATGTCTTCCACTATAGACCCAGGCCTATCAAAGCCTTATGAGTGGATTTGGTAGATGAAAGCACTTATGTCCCCCCCACCGCTACTACCACTTGCCAGCCGGTGTTGGTTTGTTTATATCCCTGTAACTAAGCAGTTCAGCTAAGGAGACCAATAAGATAAGTATCAGGGCTTAAAAGAACAGAAAAGTAAGTACTGGAGTTGATTTCTTTGAATAAAACCCTTCAAGGTGGTGGTCCAGCATAGCTGCAGTCTAATGACTACAACAAGTAAAAGATAAAAATATCAAAGATATTTCTTCACAAAATTTCCTCACCATTGAGCTTGTTCTGGATCTTGAGAGGTAGTGTGACCAGGCTAAACCTTTCAATATTAGCCACAGTCCATCTTCCATCAACCCATTTTCTGTCTGTTCAGTTTCAAGAACAAGATTTGTATCAACCTGAAACTGTGATTGAAGATTCCACCAAGGTGCAGTGCAGTGGAATTGAACTTGGAATCACTCGACAGCAATATTCTAGGAGCAACTCAATATCGTTATTAGCTTCTTTTGAAACCAATTTTTCACATATGAAACAAGTAAAAGAATATATATGATGTGTGAATATTGTTGTGTTCCCATCTTCCAAATCCACTCACAAAGCTTTGATTGGACCAGGGGTTATAGAACCTAGAGGACATTTACCTAAGGTGCCATGCAGCAGGACTGTTTAGGGGTTAACAACAACAATAGCTATGACAATGATGTATATAAAACCCTCTATTCTAACATTAAAAAATAGAAATTTCTCATTTCATTTCTGTTAAAATAATCATTTGATCATCTTTGTTAAAATAACTTATGATAATAATTTATCTTAAATTCCTCGGAGACATGTGCTAGAAATGGTTTCTCAGTGTACCATATCCTTATATGGAATTAGTGACTGATGTACTATTCTCATTCGTACAAAATTTAAAAAAAAAAAGGATTTTTTTGTTGTTTTGTTAATTTTTACCACATGATAAACTCACTGAGAATTATTAGAAATATTCAATTTGTAAATTTAGAATTCCATTATGAATTCATTAATTAATGAAGGAAATTAACTATCAGAAAAATTTATTTTTAAAAATCTTTCTTCATTTCATGAAATCACACACACACATAAAATAAAAATAAGATTAAGAGAAAAAGATAAGAAAAGTACAAAAATTACAACAACAAGAACAAAGACAGTTGATCATAAGCCAGCAAGAAATTCAGTAATACCATAAAAGCTACAAGTGTCTGGGAAAGTTGATGGACTTGATTAAGATCTCTGTTACTACTGGTTGAAATACTTTGACTAATAATCATGAATTTGTGGCAATACCATTCAATAAATTAGACAAGAATCAATAGTTAACGACCCCATTCGGTCATGGATGATCATCTGATTGCACCTAGAAAGTTCCGCTCTGAGGCACAAGTGAAGGTAAGGTCATTTATGGAAGACCAGCAGTCGCCCATGCATACCGGCCTCCCCTCTCCACACCACTGATGTTATCCAAGCGAAAGGCAAAGGGGCCGATACAGTTTGGCACCAGTGATGCCGCAACTCATTTCTACAGTTGAGTGAACTAAAGCAATGCGAAATAAAGTGTCTTGCTCAAGAACACAACACAGAGCCCAGTCTGGGAATTGAACTCACTAGCTCGTGATTGTGAGCCTGACCCTCTAACCATTGAGTCATGTGCCTTCATACAAGAATCAATATGTGAATGTTAAACTGAGTATGAGCGCTAATTACGAAATCAAAAACACAAGACACCTGCACAGAAGAAGGATTTGTATATGGCTCAAAGTGCGAAAAGAGCAGCCAAATAACATTCAGATCACATCATGCCATCTTTAATATTTAGTGTTTAAACTGCTGGCCGTATCTGATCCAAATATTCTAGCTGTTTTATGCTCAAACTGGCCTGATCCGGCTGCTCGCACCTACCCTACAATGTCATTCTAAAAATAAACAGTCAAATCAATGAAATCATGAAGCTATGACAATGAATGAGTAATTCAAAACAATGTAAAGTGGGTGGCAATTGGAAGGGCACCTGACCATAAAACCCCTAATCCAAATTGCATGTATGAGCATCTGTCTCTGGAAGACCAGCTCCCAACGGATATGATTCAGACCTTCACAGCCTGTCCAACTCATACCAGCAGGGAAAGCAAATGTGAAAAAAGAATGACGATAATAATACACACACACACACACACACACACACACACACACACACACACACACACACACACACACACACTGGCTTCTCGTGCCAGTGGAACGTAAAAAGCACCATTCGAACGTGACCAATGCCAGTACCTCCTGACTGGCTCCTTTGCCGGTGGCACGTAAAAAGCACCCACTACACTCTCAGAGTGGTTGGCATTAGGAAGGGCATCCAACTGTAGAAACATTGCTGGATCAGGTTGGAGCCTGGTGCAGCTTCTGGCTCACCAGTCCCCAGTCAAACCGTCTAACCCATGCCAGCATAGAAAACAGATGTTAAACGATGACGATGATGACGATGACGACAACGATGATGATGATGATGATGATGATGATGGTGGTGATGATTCACTTTATTAAGAGGTTGGCTGTTCACCTGGAAAGCCATAATATCTTAACCAGTTGAATAGAAAAGGCACAAAAGGGAGATACATGGCTGGGAAAAGCAAGTGCTGGTGTAAAAGGCAATTATCGAAGGCAGGAAAAAGAAAACAAAAGTGAAAAATCTTTAATATTGATTAACCAAAATGCATTTATGGCCTACCACATTCTTGGATATTGGAATCATTCTGTATAAATAAACCAATGTGATACATGAACCATGACATACCAGAATGGGAAAATGGAAAGCATCCTTATGGCTGCCGGACAAATGGATGCTTAATACCATCTCCATACCCATAAGAAGAGAAATATTTTAAAGCAAGTCCCTCTTGCCATCTGCTCAAAGTTCCAGCTCCATAAACAAATTTACTGAAAGGAACCATCAATTGTTATTATATTATATACCTTGTTCTCAATATGTATTGCTTAACCCTTTTGGAACCAACCCATCTAAGGCTACACCTCCTTCTATGCTACAAACTTCCTGTTTTAAAGAGATCTAAATTAAAACCTCCAGTGAAAATTCCATGTTCATTTATGTGCCAAACAGCATCTTAAAAATGACAATTACTAAATATTTCATTATTCTCAAAATTAATTAAAAATACAAGCAGAGAATTTCAAAGAAATATAGTCACAAAAGGGTTAATAATGACAGTTATTTTATGAAATTTTTCATTTATTTTCGAAATTAATGGTAGTAAAAGCTGTGTATTTCAACAGAAATATGGTAACAAAAGGAAACCGTTTCCAAGGAACAATATCCATCTGAAGAACCAAAAAAAAAAAAATGTCCAAGAATTCATCCAGAATATAAAAATGATTACGTGATTATGGAGCTAGATAAATGCGCTAAAGATTCCATTAAGAGAGGCAAATTAACTGCTACTGAGAACATTAAATCAGATAAAGATAGTGATAGGAGAAAATTAAAAGTGAACCACCCATTACAGAATTAATGAAATTTATAAGATACAACACAAAAAAAATAGAGGAAATTAGAAAGAAATGCTCCAGAACAGTTAGACTAATACTAGTTTTTAATTTTGGCACAACACCAGCAATTTCAAGGGAGGGGCTAAGTTGTTTACATCAACCCCAATAATAAACAGGTTGAAAGGCATTTGGGATTACAATAAACAAATACTAAATAGAAATGATCAGAATTCTAAGTGTGTAGATGTATGATAATGCCTTTTACTTTTTACTTGTTTCATTCATTGGACTGTGGCCATGCTGGAGCACTGCCTAGAACGGTTTAGTCAAACAAATCAACCCTACAGTTCTATATTTAAGAGATGAGGAATTATGTACATTATTTACATTTGACGGATATACGTCCTCATCTTGTTTGTTGTTAACACAACATTTCGGCTGATATACCCTCCAGCCTTCATCAGGTGTCTTGGGAAAATTTCGAACCTGGTCTCTCATTCCTAAGGTATTTTTCGATGTTATATGCCCATGGGCATATGGTGTATTGGTTAAGAGCGCAGGCTACTAACCCCAAGATTATGAGTTTGATTCCAGGCAGTGACCTGAATATTAATAATAATAATAATAATAATAATAATAAAATAATAATGATGATGATAATAATAATAACATCAAAAAATACCTTAGGAATGAGAACCCAGGTTCGAAATTTCCCCAAGACACCTGATGAAGGATAGAGGGTCTATTAGCCGAAACATTGTGTTAACAACAAACAAGATGGGGACAAATATCTGTCAAATGTAAATAATGCAAATCAACCCAAGTACTTATTTGTATTGGACTGTTATTTCTAGCAAAACCACAAAACCTCTGTTGCTCGTTCATCATTGCTAGTATTGGAAATGCAACTTTTCTTTTGATTTCTTGTATAAGAATTTCATTTTATCGACCATGGAGAGATGAAAGGAATTTTTAAAGTCTGGTTGAATTTAAACAAAGAACCAAAAGAATTGTAACTACTGCAAGACATTTTATATGTTATTCTACTGAATCAGTTCACCACCGCCACCACCACCACCACC
The DNA here is from genome assembly GCF_046866305.1 of Octopus bimaculoides. NCBI lineage: Eukaryota > Metazoa > Mollusca > Cephalopoda > Octopoda > Octopodidae > Octopus > Octopus bimaculoides. The sequence goes on from NC_142942.1 coordinate 53,608,610, forward strand.
AATAACAGCAACAGCATCAGCATCAACATCATGAAGCAGAACTACCATACTCAAAACAGCAACCAGTTCTAACAGTTTTGAGTAGAGCTCGCTTGTCGATTACATTGAGCCTGGCACAGTGATTTGGCAGGAATAGGAACAGCTTAGTGAATAAGGTCAAAAAAAAAAAAAAAAAAGAAAATTAAAATGCTGATGTCAGTATAGTAAGAGTTCTGGTCCACTGACTGATCTGAGCCCTGGGGGACAGAAAATGAAAAACAAAATTGAATCCTGCAGGATTTGAACTGAGATTGCAAGGAGCTGAAACTAAATACTACGAAACATTCTCTCTGATGCTGTAGCCATTCTACCAAATGATAATGACCATAATTGGAATCAAGATCTAATTAATTACAGGATGACAGCGACCATTTGGTGATGATGGGTCATGTAGACCACATAAAACTAGGTGTTAATTAGGCTCTGTCACTAATTAACTAGAAATTATATTTGCAGTTTGGCTGCTTGTGTGGGAACCAGACCAAATTATTGTTGATTAACATCAGTCTTCTGCCAACTATATTCATAAACCAACTTCACGAACAATACTGAGAAATTTCTAGAAAAGGATTGATATTAGGTGCAGGAGTGGCTGTGTGGTAAGTAGCTTGCTTACCAACCACATGGTCCTGGGTTCATTCCTGCTGCGTGGCACCTTGGGCAAGTGTCTTCTACTATAGCCTCGGGCCGACCAAAGCCTTGTGAGTGGATTTGGTAGACAGAGGATATATATATATATATATGTGTGCGTGTGAGTGTGTGTGTGTGAGTGTGTGTGTGTGTGTACACATGTATGAGTCAGTGAAAGAGAGGGAATGAGAGGCACCTTGTAGTGACTCATGTAGACTCAGCTTTGAATAAATATTATTATTCCAATCCACAAAATGGTATTGAGTGCTTTTTTTCCACCTAATTGGTATTCACACCTGTGTGAATACCACAGTACATTATGTATTTGGAAGTGGGGTGTGTGTAGGGGATGGGAGGGGGACGTGTGCATATGTGCGTGTGTGTGCATATGTGCAATGTGCTTGGGCGTGAAAAAGAAATATGAAAGTCAAATGCTGTTGTGTGTCTGAACTTTGGTTTAGTTAGCTTTTTGATTGACTATACATGCCAGAAAAAAAGAAAAAAAAAAGAAAAAATAATGAAACAAACTCATGTTTCTGGATTGAAAATAAAAGTAAAAAAAAAAAAGTGTTGGTTTGAGAATGATATGAAAAAAATAATAATATATATATATGTAACCATGCGTGTGTATGCATATGTATACACTAACATATACAAGTGTATATATATATATATATATATATGCCTCTATCTCTCTTTCTCTCTCTTTCTCCATTATATATATATATTAAGGCAAATATGCCTACACACACAAACACAAGAAATATATGCACAAGAAATTTCTATGTATGATCTTTCTCTTCCTACTCTCACCTTTCCATCTATCTATCTATCTATAACCATACCATATGTTACATATCTATACATACATACATATATATATATATATATATATATATATATATATATATAATTCGTGTGTGTGTGTGTGTGTGTGTGTGTGTGTGTGTATAGCTGCATGTTTATGAGGGCCTTTGTTTCTTCTTAATCTGCTTGAGTATAGTAAGACTTCTCTGATGTTGTGAGAAAAGCAAAAAAAAAAAAAAAAACTTCTCAGAGAACAAACTCAGTAACAAGTGCAGTGAGTAGCCAGACCAATAATGAGAGAAATGAAAAGACATTGGGGGAGAGAGAGAGAGAGGTAGAGAGAGAGGAAGTAGGGCAAGAAAGAATGGAGATTGGCAGAGAAGGTTAAAGAAAGGAATTAATTTACTGAAATCTATTATTATATGGAAATGTATATAGAAACATGAAAATACTAAAATGAAATGAGACGAAAATAAATAATGCAATAAAACATCTGAGAGAGAGAGAGAGGGAGGGAGAGAGAGAGAGATTGAAGTGAGTTTACAGAAGAACAAAAGCTGCGTGGATATCTATTGGTGCAATAAAAATCCAGATTAATTAAGAATAAACCACAAATATGCATGTATGCATGAGTATGCATGTATGTATGTATGTATGTATGTATGTGTGTGTGTAAGTATGTATGTATGTGTATGTATGTATGTATGCATGTGTATTGTTACATATATATCTGCACATACATAGATGCAGACATGGCTGTGTGGTAAGAGTTTGCTGCCTCACAACAGAGTTCTGAGTTCAGTCTCACTGTGCAGTACCTTGCCAACTAAAACCTTTCGGGGGTCAATGGAATAAGAACTAGTTGGTTCCTGGGGGTGATGTTAAGAATCAGTCTCCCCCCACCCCCAAATTTCAAGCCTTGTGCCCATAGTCATCATCATCATTATCATCAATTAATGTCTGTTGTCCCTGCTGGCATGGGTTGGATGGTTTGATTGGGCTGGCACACTGTAAGGCTGCACCAGGCTCCAGCCTGATTTAGCATGGTTTTCTACAGCTAGATGCCCTTCCTTATGCTAACCACTCCAAGAGCGTAATGGGTGCATTTATGTGCCACCAGCATGGGTGCCCATTTACATGACACCTGTATCTGCCATGACTGTGATTTTGCTCAGCTTGATGGGTCTTCTCAAGCACGACATAATGCCAAAGGTTTCGGTCATTGCCTCTGTGAGGCCCAATACTCAAAAGGGACTCAGAAAGGATTATTATTATTATTATTATTATTATGCAGGGTGGTGCCTTGGTAGAATCACTAGCTTATCAGACAAAATGCTTAGCAGCAATTCTTTACATTTTGAGTTCAAATTCTCCTAAAGTCAGCTTTGTCTTTCATTCTTTCAGGCCATTAACATAATTACAAGTTGAGCATGAAATGATGAAGGGCAGAGTAATCAACATAATCGTCTTCGTTAAAATTGCTGGCCTTGCACTAAAATTGGAAACAGTTATGATTATTATGCTTTATGTTGTTACTTCTTTTTTCTTTTTTTTTTCTTTGTCTTTTTTGTTGTTGCTATTTTCGGTTCAGTTGTTGACATCTCACATGTCTGCAATTTCTTTGAAAATTGGTCTCTAATCAATAACCTTAAGGACTTTGCGTGTTAACTGATGGGTTTTTGTTTCAATAACCTGGTCCTTTCAAAGAAAAAAAAACCTTCATTCTGGAAGTGTTCCAAAACGTGTGCCAGTTCTTAGATGTTTAATCATTTTCTTTTAATTCTTTGAAATTTTTTGCAAACCACTTCTAATGCTCCAATTACAACTCTAGATTCCATCTACTTCCTTTACAATAGTCCAATCTATTTTACTTTCCGATTCCAATCCAAGTTGATTGTGTTTTGCAATCTCTTCATCTCTCTCCGAGTCCAATTGTCAAGTATTTATGTTGCTATTGTCATTGTATATCAGGACATCTGTCTTTCCGTTAGTTCCACAGGATGGTGGAAGTGGGTGAGGAGGAGTGCGGTAGAAGAAGAAGAAGAGAACAGGTGCAGAAGGCGAAGAAGATGAATGAAGTAGAAGAACAAAGAAGAATTGAAGAAGTAAAGAATGAAGAAGAGAACGAAGACTGCAGAAAATGAATGAAAGAGAAGAATGAAGAAGAAAAAGGAAGAAGAAAGTGAAGAAAAAGTTGGTGATGAAGGAAAAAAGGGAAGAAAAAAGAGAAGAAGAAAGGTCTTTCACCTCTGAACATTGTCTTTTTATCATTTCCAGCAGGTGTACTCAAAGAACAAACAATACAAACAACATTATCTCCGATGTTGTCTGATCTCTCTCTTTCTAGCTTTCGTTTCTATACGTTTAGTCATCATGTCTCGACCTTCCTTCACTGCATAACCTTCATGTTAACATTCCAATTGTTGTTGACATTGTTGTTGGAGATAATAGTAGAGTAGTGGTGTTTAAACCCTAGGTCAATCCAGTGGTGGAACAAGGATTGTCAGCTGTGGATGGGGGTGTGAAGCAGAAACACTTTTTCTTGATGGACATGGCAGGCCACATGAAATTTTGCATCCCATCACACCTGATTCCTGGAATGACTGAACCCTCTCCTCCACCACCACCACCACTGCCACCGCCACTGCCACCACCACTACCACCATACGGAGGAAAGGATGAATGAAGAGGCATGTCAGTAGTGTTGATATCTTTCAAGAAGTTTAGAATTTTTGAAGGATTCCGTGTCCTGATATCTAAATTGATGCAGGTAGTTTATTCCATGTTTTGGCAATTCTGAACTTGAAAGAATCTTTATGAAAGCCATGGACACAGCACTGTTTGTTTTTTTTTAGTTTTATAAGTTTGTCCACGGATGGTATAAATATTCTTTTCTACTCTAGGCACAAGGCCTAAAATTTTGGGGGAGAGGGCCAGTCAATTAGACCAACCTTAGAATGCAACTGGTACAAAACTCAAGTTTTGGGGTCAATAAATTAAGTACCAGTTGAGTACTGGGGTTGATGTAATCGCTTTAAACCCTTCCCCTCAAATTCCAGGCATTGTGCCTATAGTAGAAAGGATCATTATCATCATCATCATCATCATCATTATTATTATTATTAGTTTGTTCAATCAGGCTTGACTCGGAGCTGAACAACAAAAATTACAACAATAACAAAAAAGAACAGCAATAAAAATATCTCCATATCTCCTTGAACAATCAGTCATACTGTGTTTAATTAACAAACATCGACTGAGATCTGACAAAATAAATATTGTTGATCACTTGACAACTTGGATAGAAATCCAAAGATTTTAGCACTGATTTACCTGGCTTCTGAAAGAATAAAGAATTTTGTCTTTTGCTTCCATGAAATCTAAGTTGCCAAACAACACAATACCAACACTTATATGTTCCTTTTATTGGAATTTCCCAGAACTTGTCAGGAAATGAAAGAACAGAAAATACCTATTATCTATTTTGGCGGTGGTGGTCATGGTGGTGTTGTTTCTTTGTCTGTTTATCTAAAATCATGATTCTTTTATACTGCGGTAAAGGAAGATATTTTAGCTATTTAAAAACACACAAGGTGTTGCGATGTATTTCGATATATATATATGTGTGTGTGTGTGTGTGTGTGTGTGTGTGTGTGTGTGTGTGTGTGTATATATCTACAAATCTATACATACTGTATACATCATATATATGGCATGTATATATGTATTATATGTGTAAATTATATATTGTTTTATATATATATATATATATATATATATATATATATATATATATATATATAGTGAATCCAAACAAAGAAGAAAAAACATGAAAAAACATCAACGTGAGGATGTGGTACATGTAAAGTATTATCAGACGTTTAGGAAAGGAAAGAAAGAGGATTTACCGTTTTGAGCAAAGCTCTTCTTCAGAAATAGAGGAAAGTCCAAAAGACGGGAAGATGAAGAAGAAAATTGCCAATGATTCACACGTGCGCGTGTATGTATCTATCATCATCTAACATCTATCTTCCATTCTGGCATGGAATATATATATGTGTGTGTGTGTGTGTGTGTGTGTGTGTGTGTGTGTGTGTGTATCTATATATATGTATATAATGTGCATGTGCGAACCATCCACTACACTCTGCTGAGTGGTTGGTGATAGGAAGGGCATCCAGCTGTAGAAACCTTGCCAGATTAGATTGGAGCCTGGTGCAGCCACTTGGTTTCACCAGTCCTCAGTCAAACCATCCAACCCATGCCAGCACGGAAAGCAGACGTTAAACGATGATGATGATGATGATGATGATTTAATATTTTGGACTAACAGGTATATGTCGATTGGTGTGTTGCAGTGTTGAGTAAAGCACTGGTACAGTTCGGGGCTACCTGGTGTCATCTGCAGTTGGGGTGTATTACCATTGGATCTACTTCAGGAACTCCGCAAAATGCTTAGTAGCATGTTGTCCATCTTTACATCCTGAGTTCAAATTCTGCCAAAGCTGACTTTGCTTTTCATCCTTTCAGGGTCAACAAAATTGGTATCAGTTAACATGTTGGGGTTAATATAATCGAATGGCCCCCTCCCACCAAATTTCAGGCCTTGTATCTTTAGTAGAAAGGATTCTTATAATGTCCACTTTTCCATGCTTTCATGGGTCAAGAAGCATTTGGTAAAACAGATTTTCTTAAGGTTGGATGCCCTTCCTGTCACCAATCCTCACCTATTTTCAAGCAAGG
>NC_142942.1:53617328-53619828 GCF_046866305.1 Octopus bimaculoides
TATATATATATATAAGTCAGTAAATAGTGGGGTTGTGTTAACCGCATGTGGAGAAATAATAGGAAAATGAAGAATAAGGCAGAATGCTAAATTGGAAGCATGTTTTAATAAAGATTTCTAATTGGCTTTCATTGTGAAGCAAATTTTCAAGAAGGAGAATGAAAATGTTTTTTACAAAGAAGTACAAAATGAAGAAAATAATATATAAAAAAATAACTATACCAATACATTATATTGTCTTTGAGCTTTTGAAGTTCAATGGTAATACATGTAGATAATAGTTGGAAAAATAAGGATGCATGAGAGTTGAGAGTTGTGTTAGGTTTAACAGAAGGGTTAAAAGTTTGTGTTAAGCAGGAAGTGTGGTGTCAAAACAGGAAGTGTGTGTAAGGGGAGACAAATGTTTTTAGTTGGAGTTATGAACTCTTTTTTTCAACAGGAAGTTTATGTCTGTTCCGAGAGAAATAAGGTCACTGAGGGGTATGTGTGTTAAGAAATGGTTGGGATTTCTCTATGAAAAGATTCTCTTTGTTGATTCTTTCTTGTGTGGAGATTCTGTCTTTACATTGATAGAAAGGGAATATAAGGAATTTAGGAATTTATTTTTCCAACTATTATCTACATGGATTACCATTGAACTTCAAAAGCTCAAAGACAATATAATGTATTGGTATATTTATTTTTTTACATATTATTTTCTTCATTTTGTACTTCTTTGTAAAAAACATCTTCATTCTCCCTCTTCTTGAAAATTTGCTTCACAATGAAAGGCGGTTAGAGAAATCTTTATTAAAATATGCTTCCAGTTTAGTATTCTGCCTTATTATTATTTTTCATTTCCCTATATATATATATATATATATATATATATATATATATATATATATATATATACATATATGTATGTATGTATGTATGTATGTATGTATGTATGAATGTATGTATGTACATAGCATCTACCACATGTGACTTTTACAGCAGCACAAAACGTGAGGAAGGAGGAAAAAAGAATAAAGGAAAACAACTGCCCCGCCATCTTACATAATATGGAATTTTTTATGAATGTGTATGAAACAATTAATGATGAATATTTTAGATTAAAAGTTGAAGCTTCTGCTTGCAGTGAGTGGTGTGAAAATCATGTAAGGAATTCCATGTTATACGCCATAGCAAACACCCAAAGGACAAATCAATGAGAGAGATTCTACACTGTCACTTAATCTGCTAGAAATAGCAGCTAAACTATGCTAAATTCACACTGTATCACTTTCATGAAAAGGGTGACATATGATGCTGTAATCTTGGATATACAGGTGGCAAATTTACTGAGGCGTTAGAGCATCAAATGAAAATATGTTTTGAGGGAGGCATATTTTCTGTGGTATTTGGTATTTTAAGTTGAAATCCTTTTGTGGTTAGCTTTGCCTTTCATCCTTTCTGGGATTGATAAATAGATTACCAATCTCGGTCACTGGACTACTGGAATGGTTAACACATTTGATATGATGTATTATGGGATATGCTTTTAGTTCTTTGAATTCCGAGTTCAAATCCCGCCTTGGATTCCTCGGGTATTTGATGTAACCGGTTTGCTGGTTCAGCATCATCGCTTACCCCTGGCTATCCTTAGTAGAACCAAATCCATTGCAAGCACTCAGGCCTGATCTTTGGTTCTAAAATACTCTTCCTCTCCCTGCCACCAGTCTTGGAGGTCCTGTAAATGGCCATTGGTACTACCTTGCATCATCATCATCATCATCATCATCATTTAATGTCCACTTTTTTTATGCTTGCATGGATCAAATGGAATTTGTTAGGACAGATTTCTTATGGCTTGATGCCTTTCCTGTCACCAACCTTTACTTGTTTCCCCATTGTCAGACATGTTTTTCATAATAATATATGTAACCTTTACTAAATGTATTGAGTGCTTCTTTCTTTTGTTTGTCCTCTCACTTACTCATATATGCATACATACATATATTCTTTTATTCTTTTATTTGTTTCAGTCTTTTATTGCAGCCATGCTGGAGCACTGCCTTTAGTCGAACAAATCAACCCCAGGACTTATTCTTTGTAAGCAGAGTACTTATCCTTATAATAACAGGTAAGTTATATTTATGTAACTAATTTTTACTGTATGTTATTTTAATTATTTTATTTGATGTAATTTTCTCTGCGTATACCATACCATGAGGTTATCCTGAAATAGGAGTTGCATATCTATTGGCAAAGATCCAAAATTTGTAATATTATAAAATAAACTTTTTGCATTTCATTAGAAAAGTGTAAAATAGTAAACATCCTGATAATCTTGAGTACTTGTTATTCCCTAATATATTATACATACATATATATATATATATATATATATATATATATATACGACAGGCTTCTTTCAGTTTCCGTCTACCAAATCCACTCACAAGGCTTTGGTCGGCCTGAGGCTATAGTTGAAGACCCATGGCCAAGGTGCCATGCAGTGGGACTGAACCTGGAA
>NC_142942.1:53624828-53637328 GCF_046866305.1 Octopus bimaculoides
CACATTAAGCAAGCCTCTTACCTTCATGGAAGTCCTGTCTGTTTCTCTTTCTCACTAAAACCACACACACACACACATGCATATATTTATACACACACGCACGCACACAAATATATAATTATCTCCCTCTTTCTATCACTATTTGCCTGTCATCTCTTTCTCACTCAATTTATCAATCATTCTGTAGATACATGCGTGCGTTGTGCTCATGGTAAATGAACGAATCTATATATTTATCAATTTAGTAAATAATTGCGATAGAGTTCTGAAGGCCGATCTGTCAGTCAATCAATTTACCTATCTTCTCCCTCCTTTCCTACTTACCCATGTCTCAGTTCGTTCATTTATCTATCTGTATGTCTGTCTATTTCTCGATTTATATCTCTCTCATCTATCTTTATATATGTGTGTGTGTATATATATATATATATATATATATATATATATATATATCAGTTTGTCTATTCAACTCTCTCGTTATCTGTCCATCTCTGTTCTTACCAGTTCCTATCAAACTATCTCTCCTGCCAATCATCCACACACACAAACACACAAATGGCAGTGAAGTTGAGAAGTTCATCTCACGAACAAGGTCTTGGGCTGTGTCCCACTTCAGAGCCTTCTCAAAGCCTTTTCTGAGGGATTTTGATTGATGAGAGCTGAAAAGGAAACAACAACCACCACCACCACCACCGCCGCCACTGTAGCAGCAGCAGCGGCCATCGCCACTGCTGCCACCACCACCACCACCATTTGGATCTTATTTAACGAAGTTGATCTGGAGCAGAGAGGGCATGTCGACCCTAGTTGAGCAGACCCATTTTCAAAGGTCCACCTTGTGGTGGTGTTTCAGTGACTCTGGGGGATGTGCCAGCAAAGCAGAAGCTCCTGATAGTGCCTATCATGCTGCAAAGGTCAAAGGAAGGAGGCCAGACTAATATGTACCACCACTTGCTAGAGGTAAAAATGGGTTTGCATAGGGTCAACACCACCCCTACCAAGAAAAAAAAACATAGTTACAAAAGCATTAATGATATTTTAGAATTAACAGAACCTGGGAGAGCAAAAATCTTTCCTCAGGAAAATATATGGAACGAGCAGAACGAAATGGGCAAAGAATTCTGCATTACACACCATGCCCTGATCTGGAACCCACAAGAGAGGCAGAAGAGAGGATGCCCTGAAAAATAGCTGATGGTGGGATACTGAGACGGAACTGAAAAAAGCAAGGATCCAATAGGAGAGAAGCAGGAAAAAGACAGGTGAGAGTTGAAAAGAGTAGAGAACAGTCATCAATGGCCTATGCTCCATTGGAAGCAAAGGGTTTAAGAGAAAAGAGATGGTCAGAGAAATTCCATCGGTGGCCATCCCATCCTTTCTTATATATATATATATATATATATATATATATATATATATATATATATATATATATATATATCTTAGGGACTGCATTACCTAATGTGTTCATCTAATTCTAATAATGATTAAACAGGAAAATATGCAACATGGTTTCCTATAAAACTCCTGTTCTCTGTAAACAACGCTTTAATGAAATATATTATTAGTTTGTCTATTATTGTTGAAGATGACAAAAGAAATCGAGTGGGAGAAGAAAAGGGATCATGGTGTGTCCAGCTGTGGCCGATCGGTACAATGCACGCTCAGAAGGTACTGCTGCAGGTTGGGCACTGGTGGTCTGCTGGGACTAACTGCAAGGTGTTGGCTCTGAACTTGTGCAGTTCACATTTTCTTTGTGCACTTACAATCCTGTTTTGTTCATAACAGGTAACACCTCTGTGATACATACATACACACATACACACACACACACACACACACACACACACACACACACACACACACACACACATATATATAAATATATATATATAGCAACAGAAAAGCAAGAACATACACCATTCTTCTTTGCTGGCTTATAGAATTATGCAAATATGGAAAAAATATTTTCCATATTACCACCTAAGTCCCCCCCCCCCAACTACCACCAAGACCATCACCACCACCATAACTACTACTATCACTAGTAGTTGTCGTGGTAGTTAGTAGTCTGTAGTGTAAAAATAGTAGTAGTAATAATAATTTTGAGTTTGGTGTTTCGTTGATGTTATCAAATTATCCTGAAAACTACAAAAATAATGAAATAAGAAATACAAAAAGAAAAAAAGAAGAAAAATGAAAAGCTACATAAAGAAACGCATAAAACTAAAAAAAAAGGAGAATAACGTAACACATGACCTATCATGGGATTAGATTCCAGAAATAAATTTTATCAGTTGAAAAATTCTATTAGTGGAGAGAATATATACCATCAGCATGAATTAGTGTTTTGTAATTAGTTCTCATTTTGTTCATAAGTTGGTCGATATAGATACAAAGATATCTCATTAGCAGAAAAAAATATTGATACGTATATACATGTGTACGTACAAATATATATGTATACACACACACACACACACACACACATATATGTAAATATGCATATACATACCTGTATATGTGTGTCTCATGTATATATATATACTTTATTGAAAAGCAGCAGAAATATCAGAAAAACTGTTACTCAGAGTTTCACGTTCCCATTCGTTGGGCAGTTTTGTTAGAATCTAACAAAACTGCCCGAGTAACAGTTTTTCTGATATTTCTGCTGCTTTTCAATAAAGCATATTACTCTACCTCTGGTATTTGAGTACTCTTTTTTCCACCTTGTTTCACATTTACTGCCTTCAGTAGTAGTAGTAGTAATAATAATAATAATAATAATAATAATCAGAAAGTGCAGAATTTGTGGACAAAATGGTGAAACCGTATGGCATGTTACCAGTCAAGTATGCCACTAGCCCAGAAAGAATATACGAGACGTTATGACAATATAGCAAGGATTGTCCAATGGACACTTTGCAACAAGTATGGATTTGACAGAGCAAAAGAGTTGTATGAACATAAACCTGAAGTGATCATCGAAAATGAAAATGCAAAGATCCTATGAGATTTTATGATTCAGTGCAACCATGAGATAGAGAACAGGAAGCCAGACATAGTTTGATTGAGAAAGAAAGCAAACAATGCTGGATCATAGATATAGCATGCCCAGCTGACAACAAGGTATGAGATAAGGAAGAAAGAAAAGTCAAGAGATATGACAGGTTAGCTTGGAAAGTTAAGCAATTGTGGTCGCTGATAAAAGGTGGTAGTACCACCAATAATTGTCAGAGATCTGGGAACGGTGAGTAAAAATCTTGAGAAGTACATGGAACAAATAGGGGCTGCAATAAGGGTGGAGCACTTGCAGAAAACAGCACTGCTTGGAACTGCTCGAATACTCCAGATGGTGCTTGAAAAATAAGGGGTGTTACCTTAGTTCACTGGTAGTGAACAGCTGACACCAAAGTACATTTCCAGCATTAGAAGCAGTGCAAAGACAAATAATAATAATAATAATAATAATAATAATAATAATAATAATGTAATGTGTGTTAGAAAATGTTATCACCAGCTGCTGCTGCTGCTGAGGTAAATGTAATTTTCTTCTTCATTAGGAAAATACCAATAAAATAATTCTACCACCAAAAACATTTATTCAATTTCGTTTTGTTGTAGCTAAAAAATTTTTTTCTTCTTCACATTGATTTCAAAAAAGTGGATTATTGCTTAGCAAGTAGCAGATTGAACTTGAAATGGTATAAGACTTGTTTAGCAGCCAGCATCACTGAATGATGAGTCGAAACTTACCTTTAATAATGGTTTATTGATTTATCTTGTAGCTGTTGTGTCAGCTAGAAAGAGTGAGAGTATGATGCACTGGAGGTTGAGAGGAGCTGACTGAGATTGATGAGTGAGTGACTGAGTGAGCCACATTTATTCAACTTACCTGAAAATAGAAAGAGAAATAGAAGAAAATAGTATAAGAAACAGTTTGCATATTCCAAAGAATTTTTAGTAATTTTTTCATACTTGAAAATTTAAAAACATGATTCATGGAAACCAAATTTGGTGAATGCTTTAGTGGCATTGGATAAGAATGTTATTTATTACCCTTTCTTAAGTTTGGAAACTAAAGGTCCTAGTTCTAATCCTGCTTGGTATTATGTACACATCTTTGATCATTATTTTTTTTGTAATCTTTTACTTGTTTCAGTTATTGGACTGCAGCCATGCAGGTTTGCGCTCTCTGAGTGCTCTTGTTTCCCTATTAAAAATAGGAACTCAGAATGTAAAGAACTATAACGACATACCACATGTCATCATATTCAATACTTGAATGATTTTAGCAATTCATTGACCTCACAAGTAATTATAATCTTTAAGAGCTCACAGTTTTGTGTCATTTCAGGTAAATTTTCATCAAAGGGGTTGATGCAGGTAACAATAAAAATTAACTAGATACAATAAAGTGAAAAGGAAGGGTAAAAATAGAGCAAAATGGTATTAGCTAACATCTATACAAAATGATGTAAAGTGCATTGTGACCAGTGATGCATAAAAAAATCTCATAGTTTGATTGATCGCATGATCACATGATATATATATACATACCATATATACTTGTGTATATGTTGCACTTATGTTTAATTCAAACCCCTAATTTAGTATTAAATCTCAGTACAAATTTTTTTCCCTTTATGATTTTAGCTGCGCCCCATGTATAAGCCAGACCCCAGTCTTTTCATTTAAAGTCAAGGATAGTTTGACTTCTACAGTAAATACATTAATACTGCTTTAACCCCCTTAACTGTGAAATCAAACTTCATGGTCATTCCATGTAATGATGTTAAATATCTAACAAAAAGTAAAATTGGTATTTTCTGCAAGTCATGTAGTCTCAGCAAACTTGACGTATCTCAATAGAAAATAGTTTCAAAGAGGGATATTCCTCAACAAAAGACATATTGATATATAAAATCGTTTTCTATAGTGAAAGACAATAAAATCTTGAGTGACTTTATCTAATTCCCACAGCAAAAGGGTTAATTATTTCTGCAAATAAGGGAGGCAACACTAGACACATTTCAGCCTTATTACACCTCCTTCACCATCAAGACAATAAAATTTGTTAAGAAATTTCTAATATGTTGCAATGGCTTCATTTAAGAGTAAATATGGCTATATTTATAAGTTCTGCCCCCTACTACTTTGAATACAAACATGGTAAAGTAAATAAAAGTAAAAATTTGAAGTTTAAGACACACACAGACACACATGTGTACCAATAATCATTATGTTTATTGGAAAATACTGGGAGTGAGAAGATTACAAAAGAAATATTCTGTCTATGGAGTCTGGGTGTGAAATGGAATGAAAAGTAATTATAAAGAAACGGTTTAAACAAGAAACTTTTGGTTCCTTTCTATCAACAGCTTTAAAGAATTTTCTTGAAACCTGTTTATGGATCAAATTGCAATGTATACATGATAGACATCAAAAGAAACCTATAGATTATTCAACAAATCAATACACATACGTATGTTTGTATGTATGTGTGGGTATCTGTATGTATTTATTATGTGTATACATTTGCATGTATTATATATGTATATATATATCTATATCTATATGAATATATACACACACACACATATATATATATATATATATATATACACATACATATATTTAAACATGTATATATATATATACATATATATATATATATACATATATATGTATGTATATATATACATATATATGTATATATATACATATATATGTATATATATACATATATATGTATGTATATACATATATATGTATGTATATATATATACATATATATGTATGTATATATATATATATATATATATATGTATGTATATGTATATATACATATATGTATATGTGTTTACTTATATATATGCATAAATATGTATGTATGCAAACGCACACATATACACACACATGTCTATATATATATATATATATATATATATATATATGTATATATATATATGTTTTGTGTTGTGAGTGTGTATGTAAACTTTTATTTATATTCTATATTTATACATATATAATTGTGTTCTTATCTGAACGAGATAAGAGATAGCATTCCAACAACGTTTGTAATTGTATGCCAATAAAAAAAAAAAAAGACAAAAAACAAAACAAAAAGAAAGACAACTTATTATAGTAGAATCCATAATTCTTTATGTATAAACCCATTTCACACAGTTATTGTTATTATTATTATATAAAAGAAATCATTATTATTATTATCTTTCTGTTTTTCTTTATTTCCAGATAAGGCGTTACGTAGACCCGGAGATCTGCTTCCATGAGTCGTATTGATTGTAGCCAGGAGGGTAATTAAAAAGCTAGAAAAATCCACAAAACTAATCACAATACTACTTTCGCATAAATAACACAATATCATTTGATCTCGTCATCGTCGTCACCACCACCACCACCACCACCACCACCACCACCACCATCATCATCATCATCATCATCATCATCATCATCATCATCATATTTAAATTTGCTTGTAAATTTCTTAAATCTTTTTCTCTTCTCGTTTTTGTTTTTTTCCTGCCTCCCCTTATTCTCCATTTAAATTTTTGAAAGTGGATGAGTAGCATTTTCGTAATTCTTCTTCTTATTTTTCATTGAAGCCTCAGACAGTTACAACCCAAAAGAGAACTGGATATTTTCGATTGTTCTTTATAAATTTTTCTGAGAATATTGCTTTGTAAATTCGGATAACAGAACATAGAAGTCTATGGCAGAAACCTTTCTGCCTACCTCTCTCTCTCTCTCTCTCTCTCTCTCTCAGTGTGTGTCTGTCTTTGTCTCTATCTCTCCCTTCATTTGGTCGTTTCTTTCTTTCTCGTCTAATCTATCTTGCTTATATGCAAAGCTATATGGCATTGTATTACTCAAGTCCGATATGATAGTTTGTATTGTATAATAATTGAATTTAGTTGCCGACAGACAATTCACTAAAGTGGAGAAGTCAATTGTTTGATGGGGTTTGGAATTTTGTGATGGTTACGCCATGCTTTGATATCTATATTTTAGCATAAGTTATTTTTTTAAATAGCTGCTTTCAACAGAAATTCTGTGCCAACAAATCTAAATAAATGAATCTAAATAATAAATTAATTAAATATAAATGTAAAAAAAAAAAAAAAAGAAAATTAGTGTTTGATGGTCTTTGAAATTTTGTAATGGTTCCACTTTGATATCTATATTTTACCATAAGTTTTGGTTTTAGCAACAGTTTTCAACAGAAATTCTGGGCTAATAAAATAATAAAAAAAAAAACAAACGATACTGTTGTATTTTGAAAGAAAACAACAGTTTTAGTGATAAAGTAATTAAATTTATAATTATTAAATATTGTACTGTATTATTTGATTAATTAATATTAAACTTTGTGAAGGCGGTGAGGTGGCAGAATTGTTAGCACACCGGACAAAATGCTTAGCAGTATTTTCATCTGTCTTCATGTTCTGTGTTCAAATTCTGCCATGGTCAACTTTGCTTTTCATTCTTGGGGGTCGATAAGCACTGGAGTTAATGCAATCGACTCATCCCCTCCCCCAAAATGGCTGCCCTTGTAGCAAAATTTGAAACCGTTAAACATTGTAAACAGTGGCTGTATGCTAGTAGCTTGCTTACCAACCACATGGTTCTAGGTTCATTCCCACTGTGTGGCACCTTGGGCAAGTGTCTTCTACTACAGCCTCGGGCCAACCAATGCCTTGTCAGTGGATTTGGTAGACGGAAACTGAAAGAAGCCCGCCTGTCGACTTTCATGATGACCAGCACAGATATGAGTAAGATGTACATGATTAGAATGTGATAATTCCCTAATTAGCTCATTAGGTACCAGTTATATTCTGAGGTCTGTCCCATTACAATTGTGAAAGCTCTCATAAAATAAGTACCTGTAATATACTTGGTTCAACTATGATTTGTTCTGTGTAAACATTGGCATTGTACTTAGTCGATAGATTTTAAGTTTTAAGTAATTAGATATCAATATAATCATAAGGAATCTGTTAATTATCGTTTTGCTTGCGATATTCATCATCATCATTATCACCACAACCATCATTATCGTTACACACTACCATCACGCCGACCCCACCATCATTCATTCTAATTATCACCAATCACCTAAGGACAATAATGAAGCATGATCAATAGCACAATGGCTTAAATCAACTAAACAACTAACAAATTTTATATATATATATATATATATATATATATATATATATATACATACATACATACATACATAGATATATACATATACATATATATATACATATATATATACATATATAAATATATATATATATATATACATACATACATAGATATATACATATACATATATATATACATATATAAATATATATATATATATATATACATACATACATATATATACATACATATATATGTGTGTATATATATATATGTATATGCATGTATACATACATATATGTATGTAGATGCATGCACATACATATATGCATATTCCATGCATACATGTAAAATATACAGTGGTGAAACATACATGCATATATGCATACATATATATGACCTCATAAGAGATACACATGTATACACATAGCTATGTGCATTTTATGTGTACGCAAAACCAGTCATACAAGCACATGCATGAGTGTGCTTGTATGAATATATATGTGTGTGTGTGTGTGTGTGCATGTATGTATACACACATATATGTATATATAACTGTATATGTATATATCTCCATATAAATGTGTGTGTGTGTTTGTGTCAGCCTCTCTCTCTCTCTGTATGTATATATATATATATATATATATACACACACACACACGTATGTATGCATACAGATACACATATATGTAGACGTAGACATACATGCTCGCATATACGCACACACAGCTCATAAATGCACAACTATGCACATACATCCATGTAGGAAAGAGAAACAAGAATAAAGAAAGAAAGGAAGCAAGAAAGAAAGAAAGGAAGAAAGAAGGATAGAAAGTATACAACACAAAGAGGTAAAAAGGAAGCTGTACTCAAATTTATCAAAGACCACACACACCCACACACCCACCCACACACATGCACACCCATATATGTACATGAGCTCTTTTCATCAATGCCAGACCATTCCATAGTAACTCAACAGAGCCTCTCATCGTACTGATCGTATTGATTTTATATTGGTTTAATATTGATCTCAATCATTATATCAATGTATATATTGATGTTTTTGTTTCGTTGTTGTTAATTTTATTGATTTTTCAAAACAAAAAAAAAATACAAAAAACAAAAATTCTTTATTTGTTTTCTGTTGCTTGTTTTCCGTTTATTTTTTTCTTTCATTCGTTTGCCTATCCATTTCTTTTCTCTTTTATTGTCCCACATTGAAGCAGCCAAAAAGGATATACATTTACCCCCCACCACACACATACATACACAAAACATATACAAACCTACATGTGTATATATATATATATATATATATATATATATATATATATATATATATATATGTATGTATACACCCACCCACATATATCATTGCAACAATTGTTTTCTCATCCACTTTTCCATGCAGGCATGAGCTGGACAGGTCTTTTTGAGGCATTGTTTATAAATCGGATTTCCTTATATACATTTATACATACTTATATCCATATAATATTCTTTGCCTGTCACACAAAACACACACACACAATAACATAGTCCCTACCAAAAATTACTTTATATGATTTTTGTCACTACACAGTTATTCTGAATGCTTCCATTTCAGCCACTGCTACCGTATTTTTACTGTGTTTCATCTTGTCTGTCTGTTAGTCTGTCAATCTACTTATTGCACACTAGTAATACACATCACAAATGATGGGGTTTATTTTTGTATCCTTTCAATAATTCATAATATTTCTACTTCAACCGTTGCACCATTTTCTTCCCGAGTTTTATTACATCTTCTTTCAGTTATTTTTCTCCTTTTTGCATTCAGCATTGCTTCTGTTTTTATTTTTTTGTGCCTGTCATTGTTTTGCAGCACTTATTCCTTCCCATCCACAATGAGCATTGAATTCTTTTTGTGATAATCTTCATCTTTTTTGCAGTTTAAAGTAAAGTAGTTCCTTTGTAACTAAGAATATCTTACCCATATCACTTTCTTTATATTCTTTCATGCTCATTCCCTTGGTCTACTTCATAGTCTCCTTCATTATTCTCACTAACTCAACCACATACTTTATTATTTCTCCTCTTCCACTTTATGTTTGTGTGTGTGTGTGTGTGTGTGTGTGTGTGTGAATAGTTACATCACTCGTAGACGGGTTAATTTCTAAGAAATTAAACCCATTAGATTTCAACTGGACTATTTACTATTGCTACCGGAAGCTGGTATGCCAATCGTTGCAAATTCGATCAGTCATAAGTCAGACAGGTCGTAAGTTGACAATGACCTGTATCATCATCATCATCGTCGTTGTCGTTTAATGTCTGCTTTCCATGCTGGCATGGGTTGGATGGTTTGACTGAGGACTGGTGAGCCAGAAGCTGCACCAGGCTCAATCTGATTTGGCAAAGTTTCTACAACTGGATGCCCTTCTTAACGCCAACCACTCCGAGAGTGTGGTGGGTGCTTTTATGTATCGTTAGCATGAGGGCCAGTCGGGCGGTTCTGGCAATGGCCACGCTCAAAAGGTGTTTTTTACGTACTACCTGTATGGGAGCCAGTCCAGTGGCACTGGCAATGAGCACACTCGAATGCTATTTTTCACGTACCACCAGCACGTGCTGGTAAGGTGACGCTGGCAAGGACCGTGCTCAAATGGTGCTTTTCACATGCCACCGGCACGGGAGCCAATCCATGGTCCTGGCAACGATCATGCTCAGATGTGCTTTTAACGTTCCACTGGCACAAGTGCCAATCAGGCGGCACTGCCATCGGCCAAGTCAGCGATTTTGGTTTGCTTTCACTTGTCTCAATAGGTCATCGCAAACATATATATATATATATATATATATATATATATATATATATATGATATTGGTGGTGGTGGTGGCCAGATATGGACAAGATATACTGAGCTAGAATTTGACAGTCCATTTATTAACTCATTAGGCACCAGTTATTTTCTGATTTCTGGTTCTGCAAAAATCAAGTAAACTCTCTCTCTCTATATATGTGTGAGTATAATATTTGTTTCAACCATACATGTTCCATGCACTTGTTGCACACACATACATAGACATATTATAGGTTTACTATATACGTACATACATGTGTGTGTGTGTGTGTGTGTGTGTGTGTGTGTGTGTGTGTGTGTGTGTGTGTGTGTGTGTGTGTGTGTGTGTGTGTGTGTTTGTGTGTGTCATGTGTACATCATGCAGGCTCCTGTTGCAGCTGAAATACCATTTGAACATTTAACCTACTGTGAAAGCATTCCAATAACCTATATTGCTGGTACAGTGAGGTAGACACTCACATCATTACAATCTATAAAACACATACAGACATGTTTGTGCGTGCAAACACACTCATGCACACACATACACACACACACCTCTCTATCACATTTCTTTGTCTTCTTGCACTCTCTCTCTGTCTAATTATCCCTTTCTCTCTCTCTCTCTCTATCAAATTATCTCTCTGTTGCATTCACTCTCTTTCTCTCCTTCTGCCTCACTGTCTCTGTCTATCTCTGTCTGCCTGCCTACCTGTCTGTCTGTCTGTTTCTCTATCTGTCTCTCTATTATGTTTTCTCTCTATCATATTCCTTCCGTCTTGTTTTTTTCTCTCACTCTCTCTGTCTGTCTACCTGCCTCTTTCTCTCTATGTCTCTCTCTATCTCACTCTTTCTCCCTATTATGTCTGTTCTCTCTCTTTATCATATTTCTTATGCCTCTCTCTTTCTCTGTCTCTCCATCAAATTCCTTCTCTCATTATCTTGCTCAAATTCTCTCTATCACACTATTCCTCTTTCTTTCACATTTCTTTCTCTCTCCATCAAATTCCTTTTACTTCATTTTCACTCTCTTTCCTCTACTTGTCCTCTCCCCCCTCAATCCCTCCACTTTCACTTTCATTTTACTCCTTACCCACCACTCTCTCACAATTCATCTTCTATTTCTTCCTTTCCATTGCATTCTCCTTGATACTCTCACCACTTCTCTCGCTCTCTCTCTCTCTCATCCTCTTTGCTTTGACTCTTCTTTCTCTCCTTGCTCTCCAATTTCTCTTTAACCCTTTTGTTTCCATATTTTTGCTGCAATTCTTTATTTCAATTTATTTTGAAAATAATTTTGAATTTAGCAAAAATGACTGTCGTTATTAAGCTGGTGTTTGGAACGGGAATTAACCTGAGATTTTAATGGAAGATTTTAAATTAAGTGAAGTAGGGGGCTCTGAATAGAAGCAATACACCTTTGATGTCTTTCAACTGCACACCTTGCCAGAGGTGGTCAGGTGGACAGGCATCACTGGTTCTCATTCAACTCCTAATCTC
>NC_142942.1:53642328-53649828 GCF_046866305.1 Octopus bimaculoides
AATGGATAAACATGTCTATAAGTAATATGTTTGTGAATAATACATGACCCAAGGCTTGTAGACTGCACAAAGATATGCTGATCGACTCACCGATTTATTGATTAACCAACCGATTGACCGACTTTCTACCTGTAGGACTATCTATCTATCTATCTATCTGTTTGTCTGTCTGTGCATACACATATATGCACTGTGCATGCCTATGCATATCACATGTGTAAGAACATGCACAGACAGATAGTGTGTGTGTGTGTGTGTGTGTGTGTGTGTGTGTGTGTATATATATATATATATATATTTCTATCTATATATATATATATATATATATATATATATACATGTTTGTGTGTATATATATATATAGATATATATGTGTGTGTGTGTGTGTGATTGAACGCCATACATCCATTTCCAAGTAAGTTTATCTATCTATCTATATGTGTATATTTATATACATAAACGTATATATGCATCCGTACACATATGTGTGTATGTGTATATACACATTTAAACAGACATAATAAATACATACATACATACATAGGTGTGTGTGCGTGTGTGTGTATATATATATATATATATATATAGCCATCATTATCATCATCGTCGTCATCAAACGTGATTTGAACAAGAGACGGCGTTACTGTCTGGAATCTATATACTCTCTTACATCCTTAGAAACAATAGTCTCCAACAGTCTAAATAATTAACGAAACACTTATAAACACTTACTCATCGACATACTACTGCGTAGGGCCACCTTCAACGCAAAGGAACAGCAAAAACACCAAAACGTAATCAATAAAACAAACGTAGGACACAAAGAATGAATGCAATTTTATAAAGGTATAAAATATGGCCACTTAAAAGGTAGGTAAATATCGAATGTGTGGCAGACTGGCATCCAAGGGTCAGGAGGGGGTAATTTCCAACATTCCAAGAAAATGACAAAGATTTTAAAGTAGAATAAAATGGTGAAACATCAGCAACCCTGTCCCCGAAGGGGGAAAGTTTTCTCAAACAACTAGAACAAAAAAAATAAAAAGCATACACGCGTAAAGTAATATTGACAACCTCTTAATTTTTGGGAAAAGTAGCGACGTATGTATGCGTAGATTTACACCAACATCTGTATGTATGTATGTATACACACACACCTAAATATATACACACACATATACATACGCAAAAAGATATATCTATGTGTGTGCGTTGGTGTACGAGTCCGTACGTTTGTATATGTATGCACTAGTGTGTGTTGTGTGTGCACGTACGTACGTGCGCACACACACGGTATCTTCAACATAAAGTATCCTTCTAAATTTTGGTGGATTCTTCAACATGAAACCTTTCGGTAACATGAACTAGCTGTTGCAAGACAAAAATATTGTATCATATATACATGTGAGTGTGTGTATACATATATATATATCAGAGGCAACTGCAGGTTATCAGCGAAACTCGAGTTCATCACAGATTTCGCATAAGACACATGCCTGCTCGAAGAATTTCTCGTTTTCCCGCAATATTTCTAACCCCAAATGGCTTATTTGTTTTATATCAAGCACACTATGTCTTTCTCCATTTCTAAGTTAAAGGTAAAAATAAAGCAACTCTGAAAAACACAACTGACCTTTACACGCAGCGGAGTGCACAACAAATATCACCGATCTGGTTGTCACCTGTAAATTTCTTTATTCGGCACTGAAGGCCTTAACACAGAGGGGGGCACTACAAGGACAGACAAGCAATACAGTACGTGGGGTACAACGAATGAATGATGAATGAAATGAATTACTTACAATGAGGTGATGAAATGGCTTACGAGTCCCCCAAAACTCGCAGTTTCATTTAACAGTTCTCTCATACAGTTAATAATCATGTTTTTTTCTTTAGCGATTGTAAGTGGCCACAGCTCCTCTACCGTTACTACACTTGGCAGGGTGTCGTAGCCCACGTATAATCCACTTATTTGAAACTTGTCCGGGTGTATCTGTTGTAGTCTCTGCATCACATACTCTTCCACCAATATCGCTTTCGGTGGACGTTGGAATTAGACACTGAGGGAAAATGGCTGTAACTTTTTTATTTTTTAATTTTGGCGATTTTCGTTTTCGTTAATGTGGTCTATATGTCACGGTCATGCGATTCCCCCTAAAAAAAATTTTGGACTCCACATATGATCCTTTTTCTGTTTCAATATAAGCTGTTCATTTTCACACCTAAGTTGCGAGAAGGCTATTCGTACGACCTGTCCAAAATTTTTTTTAGGGGGAATCGCATGACCGTGACATATAGAACACATTATCGAAAACGAAAATCGTCAAAATTAAAAAATAAAAAGTTACAGCCATTTTCCCTCAGTGTCTAATTCCAATGTCCACCTCGCTTTCTTTTTTTTCTCAAACGTTTCAGGGTCCAGTTTAAACCTTTTACTTTTGCAATTGTCTTTTCCAATTCTAAATCGTTATCGTAAATAATCACTGTTTTGATGTTTTTAAAACCGACTCTTCCAATTACCTTTCCTTGCTCTTGTCTGCTCGTCTATTATCTTGTTCGTCCATTTCCTCTGCTTTTCCTTTCTTTTCATTATTTCGTGCTCTGTATCTTGGGTGCGATCCTCGGCCTCGTCTTTTTCGGTTTCCATTTCCTTCTCTGTCTTTTTTTTCCTTCCTTTTTTTGAGGGTTCTTTGGCGGCGATTCAGTCCGCATACGCTTTCTATCTGTTTCTTGAGAAATTTTCTCGCACTCCACAGTTTCTGCCTGTTTTTTCTCCACCTCCTCTTGTACGCCTTCCACCCCTTCACAGACCTCTATTTCTTCCACTTGTACTTCTCTGCGGAGACACACCGCCTGCATGTGTCCCCTACTTTTACACTTATAACAAATTGGAGGTCTCCCCTCCACCACAACTCTCAGTCGTGCTCCGTCGGAGAGCTCCACCTCCTCTATTATATTGTGCAGATCTGGTAAGGTTATGTGTACGAGTGCATCTATATCAAATCCCCACCAGTTGATCTCTCTCGATTTTTCTATTTTCAAGACTTCCACTTCGTCCTTGCAAATGAATAACGGCTGTAACCAGCCATTCCGGGTCTATTTCGGGAGGGGTCCGTCCAATTCTCACACGTGCAACTCTTCTTCCACAATAGGTAGGTAAAATGGCCCACCTAGCCGTTATTAAGGGTACAGTGGAGTGCTTTTTCGCCTCTTCCTCACTCGCAAATCGCACCTCCACCGTACCAAATTTCCTTCCACGCGCGTAGAATGTTGTTAAATGTTTGACTTCAGTTAGGCACCGTTCCAATTCGTCCGTCTCTGCCACTTCTATTTTCTTTGTTTCAACCTTAAGCGTTCTGTATGTTATTATTTTCCTCTCGGCTCGCTCGAAAACTTCCTTCGGCGGTGTTAATTTTAAAACATCACCTTGCTTCTTGAATAATTTCTTGTATTTCTCCAATTTTGTTTTATCCACGTGTATCTCTTGCATTTCCATTGCATTGGCAGACAAGTTCCTACTTGTTGCCGCAGCATACGTTGCTTCTTCCATACCCGATATGGGCAGGAAAACAATTTTCAACAATAAATATTAACGAAAATATTTAAACAACAATTCTTAAAACAATTTCAACAGAACGCAAATCAGACAAACTCACCGCGTTAAACGCTTTCTTCAATCCCTGGCTGTCACCTGTACTCTTGACAAGAGGTGCCAGTTAGTCTTTTATACCTACCAGGCTCGCTCGTATTAGCTTGAGTGAGTTGCTGGATAATCTTTCGTTCCTTTAAGAATATTGTAGAACGGAAACTGTTCATAGCTTGGAATTTAAATTCTAATCTCTATAGAAATTTATTATTTCAAGAAAAAATTGAATTTGAATTACTTTTAATTTATAAGATTATAGATAACAACTCAGGCTGTAACTTCTGAGTCCGAGTGAGGCGCGTGTGAACGATGTCGAGAGAACGTCTGCTACGAATGATATTTTTTGACACAGGGCACCTCTAAGACGACCACCAGAAGCTGAACGCAAATAAAGGAACCGCGACCAAGCTCAATAAAAGGAGCCCGAGTTATTGGCTGCAATTACATATTTGAAGTCAGTGTTGGCAGAAATTAAATCAGCTTGAAAATACATGTTCACTTTACTAAATTTATACTTGGGTTAAACCTGAAGAGCCTGATATATATATATGTATGTATAGACGGGTTTCCACACTGTTACCGTCTGACAAATTTACTCGCAAGACATTGATCGATCCGGGGTATCAGTAGAATTTACTAGTACATTGTGCCGCGTGACGGGACTGAACCCAAAATCAGCTGGTTGCAAAGCAAGCCTCTTTATCACAACGTCTGTATAATTGAGTATACCTTCATAATGCACATTATCTATCTATCTATCTACCTGTCTAGCTCTCTATCTGTCTATGTATCTATATAGATAGATAGAGAGAGGTAGATAGAGTAAGAGAAGCAAAGATATATCAAGAGAATTCTTAAAGAGGTGGGGTATGAGAGGCTGGTTTGCGAGTGGGTGCAGATGATTGTGGTTAACCCTTTTCGCTCGGAGCAATTTCTGTGTGACATGCTTGCTTGCTTGTATATTACGTTAGATTTAAAAGCCAGAAAAAATAGAACAGACACATACAGCGAAATATATAGCCTTAATACCACTATATATTTACATGCATATTACATTATTGTTATTATTATATATGCTATTATTATTATTATTATTATTATTGGGTTTTTTTTTTATCCTTTTATTACTGTCTTCCCTATTTTGCAACCATAGTAATTTGGGGGTAATTTACATAATTATTGAATGAGGAACAAAAAATTGAAATAATACGCACCAAAGTATTTAGGTTTAGTAAAAATCTGATAGAAATAAACGGGAGTATTACATAAAATGCGTATAAGTGATTCTGGGAATAGAAATGGAGATATAAGTGTATATCAACACTCTCGTGTTGTTTTTTGTCCTCTCTCTCTTCTCTCTTTCTTTACCTGTATGTGTTTGTGTGTGTGTGTGTGCATATACACATACACACAATGAGTGTGTGTATATATATGTGCGTGTGTGTGTGTGTATGTATATATATATGTATTCATATATCTTCCTCTCTGCCAATACTTATTCATTGCACAGAGAGACATGTTGATAAGAAAGATAAGAAAGGGTGGGAGATGTAAGTTTATGCATATCTATCTATCTATCTATCGTGAGAGGGATAGAGAGAAACACACACACACACACACACATATATGTTCGTTTGTTGGTATGTATTTGTCTTTGTGCTTCTAGGTGTGTATTAGAGGAAAAGACAGTGCGGGAGAATAGAGAAAGGAGAACGTGGGTTGATCTGCAACAAGTGTGAGCACTCTTTCCGAAGCACTACGACCACCGATGCCATACTGCAATTAACATCGCCATCATGGACTCCTTCATTCTCTCAAACGACGTTGTGCCAAAAAGTCTGGCGGTGGTAACTGTCATAGCAGACTGGGTTGTAGTGTTGGTAGTAACAATGATTATAGTGGCAGCGGAGGTGGTACTGCTGGTGGTGGTGGTAGTAGTAGTAGTAGTATTGGCTATGGTAGTCAGGGTCTTTAACGAAGTAATGGTAATGGAAATGATTGTAGTTTCAGTAGTGTTGGTTGTAGTAGTAGTAGTAGTGGTATTTAGTGTAGACTTGGGGTGGTTGTAACGGCCTTAGTGTTAGTCGTACCGTTTGTAATAGTAATAGACACCGGAGAATTAAGTGATAAAAAGCCTTGCCCATGAGCAAATCTCACTGTCCTCTCCTGGTATCGAAATCACGACTTTATGCTCTTAAGCTAGACGCTTCAATTACCACACACACACACACATTCAAAACAGTAAACTATAAGGCAATCGATTATGTTCATACACTCATGCACGCACAAAGTCGTCATATCCACGATCGACAAGTTCGTATACACACACACGCGCGTACAAACAGGAGCGCGCTTGCACACACCCAGACACAGAGCGAACTAACACATGAACGTACACACATGGAAGGCGCTGATTGGCTGATCAGCGTCTTCGCGTTGCATATCCGGTTCCAGATGCATTTGCTATGATGTCATCGATCTTTGCAGAAAATGCAAAGTTTAAAGTAAGTTCTTAACGCAACATACTGTCAACAAAAAGTAAATAAAAGCACATCAATAGTCATTTACCATTCCTTCGTTTTGTCTCGAAGCTATCGGCATATTTAAATAACAACGTAACCTAGGATGGCCGAATGACACAGACATTGGATTCGACGAATCAAAATACCTAAATTCTTCACCCCTCTCACAGTAATTACACTTTGAGAAACACTTCTCTTCGAGCCTTTCCCTTTGGTTAATTCTTTACGACTGCAAACAGCCACTGTTTTCCTTGAGATAACGCAGTTTTACTTTTAATATTCTAAAC
This sequence comes from Octopus bimaculoides, assembly GCF_046866305.1. Lineage (NCBI taxonomy): Eukaryota > Metazoa > Mollusca > Cephalopoda > Octopoda > Octopodidae > Octopus > Octopus bimaculoides. Next base: position 53,648,784 of record NC_142942.1, read on the forward strand.
TGTTTTGAATTCGCCATCTTTGTTCGTCTGATTTGATTGTTTTCGTTGTTTAGTGTTACATAGACACTGATTGAGCATTTCTTCAATCACAGACCTTTGTGTCACCACCGTTCAATCCCATATATGTGTTATATGTATGTTTATATGTATGTATATATATATATGAAATTTTTTCTCCAAGGTTCTGACGACATAAGAATAGTCGCGACGCAGAAGGTGGGAAGAAAAAGTTAACCATATTAAAATACGATGTATTCGTAACTTTTAAAATACTTATTGTTGATGTCTTTTAGCTTTTATATGTTTCGGTTAGTGGACAGCAGCCATGCTGGAGCAGCGCTTTGAAGGATTTAGTCGAACAAATCCATCCCAGTATTTATCTTCAAATCAGGTACTTATTCTATCGGTCTCTTTTTGCCGGACTGCTATGTTATGGAGGTGTAAAGAAACCAACACTGGTTGCCAAGCGACAATGGGCTTTCTTTCAGCTTCCGTTTACCAAATCCGACTCACAAAGCTTTGGTCGACCCAGGACTATAGTTGAAGACATTTGCCCAAGGTGCCGCGCAGTGGGACTCAACCCATAACCATGTGGTTGGGAAACAAACTTCTTACTACGCCGCTACGCCTACGTCTATAATAAAAGCAATAACGGGAGAGACAAAGGGAGCGAGCTGGCAGAAACGTTAGCACGCCGGGAGAAATGCTTACCGGTATTTCGTCTGTCTATACGTTCTGAGTTCAAACGCCACCAAGGTCGATTTTGCCTTTCATCCTTTCGGGGTCGATAAATTAAGTTCCAGTTGCGTACTGGGGTCGATCTAATCGACTGGTCCCTCCCCTAAAATTTCGGGCCTTGTACTTAGAGTAGAAAAGAATAACGGGAGAGACAAAAAGATCACTGACTGCTTAAAAAATTTTTTTTTTTATTTTTAATTTGTTTGTTTTTAGAAGCCGAAAAAGTAGAGCGGCAATGATTAACATAATTATAACGATTATTTCATTGACGTTTTAAGATCAAGCCCGCATCATGCTGACTGGAAGG
>NC_142942.1:53654828-53659828 GCF_046866305.1 Octopus bimaculoides
TACAGACGCGAGTGTATAATCCTTCTCGCATTCCAGAATCCTACAAGTCACTAGAATTTCTTTGATTAAAATCAATACTGCCGTTCTGAAGATGGATAGTGCACGGGTTAACGTTGGAATCTGAGATTCCATCTTGACAGTAATCACTTGTTTACTGGAAGATGATAGTTCCGTAACTATAGCATTTCTTGAACTCTGAAGTATCGGAGCATTTCTGCGACGAAGTCCTTCCCACCAGAAGTATTGAGATTAATATCATTTTATACGTTGTTATTATTTTGGAAATCATTCCAATGCAATCAATGTCAAGAATAAAAGAAAAGAAAAAGAAGGGGGAAAAAAAAGAATGTTGCTAGGATTGTCAAAAAAAAAAAAAACAAACAAATCTTGCAAATCCGAAAAAAAAAACGAAACAGAAATAAAATCTAGTAGTAGTAGAAGTAGAAGTAGTAGTTATTTTTGGCCTCAAGGGCCGCTAACAGCAATTAAGCCCATACAAAGACAAAGGACTGTGGTGATTTACATCATCATCATCATCATCATCATCATAATAATAATAATAATAATCGTCGTCATCAACCATAATCATTGTCGTCGTCATCATCATCATCATCATCAAGATCTAGTGACTCAACGGTTCTCAATCGGGGTCCATATGACCCTCTGGGTGCCCATATAAAATTTTTCAGGGCCCACACCAGCAAAATAGCAAACTGGCGATCCACGGTAGTACATTAAGAGTCCGTGAAAAAGTTTTGCTTTAAATAAATTCATTGCAGAAACAGCTGGGTTTCTTTCTCAGACATTTTACATAGTTCAACCTTCACAAGTTAATGTGTGAAAAACAAAATAGGAATTTTGAAAGAAGTTGCTATAAAACTACTTTTTAGAAATCGAATGGCTATGGGGGTCCACCAGTAATCAAATAGTAACCAAAGGAGTCCATAGAAAAAGAAAAATGGTTGCGAACGACTGCATTAATTAATGCAGCCAGTCGTTGGGGTACCAGTAGATATAGCAGGAGCGGAAGGAGGTAAGCCAGACAGACCCAGCACATGATACTGAACGGTTTCGATGCATAGTTTATGAAAACCAAGAGGGGTTGGGAACTAAAAAAGCAAAGGTGATTTCGGTGGGATTTGAACTCGAAATGCTGAGAGCCGAAATATATTAAAAGGGAAATTACCCGACGTTCGAGCAACCCAGCCAATTCTTCTTATACGTGTATGTAGATGTATATATATTCTTTTGTTCTTTTATTTGTTTGTCATTTGACTACCGCCATGCTGGAGCACCACCTTTAGTCGAACAAGTCGACCCCAGGACTTATTCTCTGTGAGCTTAGTACTTATCCTATCGGTATCTTTCGCTGAACCGCTAAGTTACGGAGACGTAAGCGCACCAACATCGGTTATCAAGCGACGGTGGGGGACAAACACACACACACACACACACACACACACACACACACACACACACACTCATATATGATGGGTTTCTTTCAGTTTCCCTCTACCAGATCCACTCACAAGGCTTTGGTCAACCCTAGGCTATAGTAGAAGACACTTGCCCAAGGTGCTACGCAGTGAGACTGAACCTGGAACCATCTGGTTGGTAAGCACTCCTGCATCTCTATATATAAAAGTATGTATGCATGCATGTGTGTGTGTGTGTGTGTAAAAGTATACATATATACATACACACATATATATGTATGTGTATATATATGGATATATATATATGTGTACATATATAACTCATATATACACACACACACATAAATATACATACATATATATGCATACATATACACATGTATATATATATATATATATATATATATATATATATATATATATATATATATATATATATATATATATATATATATATCCGCTCAAATTTAAATGTCTTGCACACTACAAGGTGTATTCTATACGGAGAATATCCGATTCTCATCTATGAACCATATACATATATATACGTACACTTATACACACACACACACACACACACACACACACACACACACACACACACACACACACACACAGAAACGGTCGTACTTCAATTCTGACTTTTTATTGACAATATATATAATTCTTCCTATTTCTTTATTCGTTAGTTGTCCATTACGTTCTGTGCGAAATAATAAATATCTCTGCTCCATCGGCATATCGAAAACGTGACGTAGACAGTTCATCATTCTATTGTTTCTCAGGCCTATAATAAAACTAGCAATAAACCGCTGCACTAAAACCATTCCTTGCAGAAGGTAACGGCAGGAAGGTCTTGAAATATCGGTGATGGAACTGGGAAAGTTATTGTTGCAAATGATATATAGGAGAGTAATAAGGAAATAGGAAAACCCCGAATAAAAGACATGCGCACACATATATGCATGCGTGTATGTATGCATGCATGTATGTATGTATGTATGTATGTATGTATGTATGTATTTGATAAATATATTTTTGCATGTATGTACATACATAATACCTACGTATATAAATATATATATATATATTGTATATATATATATAAATACGTATACATATATATGCTTATGTATATATATATATATATACATATATATATATATATATATATATATATATATATATATATATACACACACACTTATACATACATGCACAAACACATACACTCACAGACATGTATGTCTGTTAACTGGAGCGTAATCGTGTTTTCAAAATATATTATTAAAAGGGGAAACTGCTTCTCTTCCCCCCCTCTCTCTAACACACACACACACAAATACACATATTAGTTTATATAGCACATGAAGAAGACTGAAGAATGGATCGATATCCGATCGAATTACAGTTGTCAAATAGAAACGTGGGAAAAAAATCAAGTTAATATTCCGGAAAAGACAGAAACTACTCCCGGAGTTATATGGCCGTAAACAATAATAATGGCGGACTCAGTCCTGTCGAAGATGAATTCTTTTCCAACTTCAGTACGAGAGAGCTTCATATAAGCCACTGTCATTATAGTTATAATAGGGATTGACGAAATAAAATACTTCGTGGTCGAGTGCGGTCGTTGTATTTCTATATTACCTAATATTTACGTCTGTTATTTTGCTTCCTAATGTTTTGCGTGAAGTGCTATTTTACATAATGTCAAAGCGCTTGGCCTATCGGTTAAGGCGTTGCCCTTACGATCGCAAGGTCGTCAACTCGATTCCAAGACCGGCGATGCGTCGTGTTTTTGAACAAAACAGTTCATTCCACGTTACTCCAGTCCGTTCAGGTGTAAATAGGCAACCCTGCGATGGACTGGCGTACAAACAAGCATGCATACATACGTACACATATTGTTGGATGGCCGTTGATTGCTCATGAGCTCTTCCGCCCTTTGACAGGTTTTATCTATCGCCTTCTAGGTAGTCCAACAATCACCCGCTTCACCAAACAAGCTTGATGGGGGGGGGGGGGGGCGGTTGCTAATTTAATCGCCGACGACCCGACCAAGTTGTGCTGGGTTACATGTTACCAGTAGCGCCTAAGAGCTACCTGACATACATATATACACAGCCTGCTCGTGAAATTAACGTACAAGTGGCTGAGCACTCCACAGACACGTGTACCCTTAACGTAGTTCTCGGGGAGATTCAGCGTGACACAGCGTGTGACAAGGTTGGCCCCTTTGAAATACAGGTGCAATAGAAACAGGAAGAAAGTGTGAAAGTTGTGCTGAAAGAGCACAGCAGGGTTCACCCCCGCCCCTGCCGGAGCTTCGTGGAGTTTTAGTTGTTTCCGCTCAATAAACACTCACAACGCCCGATCTGGGAATCCTAAGAAATCGCGATCCTACGATCGCGAGTCCGCTGCCCTAACCACTGGGCCATTGCGCCCCCACTATATATACATATATATATAGTGTGTGTGTACGTGTGTGTACGTGTGTGTGTGTAAACATAAATGTATACGTTACACCGCTATATCGAATATGGAGGCAGCAATATCTTTAGATATATAACCGAGAAAATTTAACCAGCGATATAAGTTGTCAGTTTGTAGAACAATTTTAGCGTTAAAACTAAACACTTTTAACGCACCAGTAACACGTCACATGATATGTTTATGTTATTCTGATATATTTTGCTTTAGTAATTTCATCTTAAACATTTTTACGTGAGATGTTTTACGAAAATAGGTGGATGAGTGAGTAGGAGGTTGGCTGCGAAACCACAAGCGTGCGGTACCTTGAGGAAGATTTATTTTTCACTTTAACCCCAGCTCGACCAAAGATTTCAATCAATTTGCAAAGCAGAAACTATGTGGAAGTTCTTCGTGTGTATATATATATATATATATATATATATATATATATACATATTTTTATATATGAACGAGTCATCTTGGGCAAATGTCTCTTCTACTAAAGCCTCTGGCCGACCGAAGCCTTGTGAGTGGATTTGATAGACGAACACTGAAAGAAACTCGTTGTATATATATATATATATATATATATATATATGTGTGTGTGTGTGTGTGTGTGTGTGTGTGTGTGTGTGTGTGTGTGTGTGTGTGTGTGTGTGTGTGTGTATCTCTGTGTGTGAGACTGTGTTTGTCCCCACCATCGCTTGACAACTGGTGCTTGTGTGTTTACGTCCCCGAAACATAACGGTTCGGCAAAAAGAGACTGATAGAATAAGTACTAGGCTTACAAAGAATAAGTCCTGAGGTTGATTTCTTCGACTAAAAGGCGTTGCTTCAGCATGGCCGCAGTTAAATGACTGAAACAAGTAAAAGAATAAAATAATATATATATGTATGTATTGGATTTTTCCGCATTTTCTCCCTGTCCCTTATCTTAAATTATCTCCTTTTGCTTTCCTGGGACTCTCGATTTAATCCGGAAGCACCCTTTACACGACGACATTTTACAGCCTCGCGTAATAACCATCGCGTTATAGCGAAGATGCGTTGCTTTGCTCCTAAGGAGAAGGAAAAATATGTAGTGCGTTT
>NC_142942.1:53664828-53674828 GCF_046866305.1 Octopus bimaculoides
CATAATTAATGTCGATCAGTTTTTCTTTATCGAAACAATCACTACATTATATCGTTTATGTTTCTGTCTTTTGTTTTAATCCTTGGACTACGGCACGCTGGAGCATCACCTTGAAGTGTCTGAGTCAAAGCGAATCGACACCCCCACCCCACGTACTTACTAATTCTTTTTTTGAAGACTCGCACTTATTCTATCAGTACTTTTGCTCGAACTGCTACGTTACGGGAATACAAATACGCCAACACCGGTTGTAAAGCAATGATATTAGACACACACACACACACACGCACACACACATACACACATGTACACACGTATGAGAGCTTTCCTTGATTTTGCGTCTACCATTCACAAAGCTTCAGTCTCTCCCCATGGCTATAGTAGAAGAAACTTGTTCAAGGTGCCAAGCAGAAGAACTGAACCCAGAACCTTGTGGTTGGGAAGCAAACTTCATAGCACACGGGTGCGCCTTGGCTTCAATGGGAGAAAAGTGATATGTCCATGACGTGCGCAACTCTTTCAAGACCAGTAAGATCGGTGAAGTTTATGTTCCTATACAAATGGATCGCCGTCAGTCTCGATGATGAATATTCAGTCGTTCAATCAACTGAGCTACCTGTTCATTGAATTATCTTGTGAGCGTCTGAATATTCCACAGACAGGTGTGACCTTTAACTTAATCCTATGGTAGAATCTATCTAATACAGTGTGACCAGCATAGAAGCCTTGAATTACAAATACAGTCTATCCGACAGGATTCTGCACAGTTTTCTTCTAATTCCAATCGTAAGGTATGCGAGACGAGGGTAAAATACATTTGCGCAAGAAGACACGTTGAAGGATCGAACTCAGGTATTCGTGATTTTGAAGCGAACGTCTCAGCCGTTCGGCCATGCTAAGTCTCTAAAGATACCTATAAGACAAGCGTCGGCATTTTGTTTATTTTTTTTTCTTTTGTTTCTTTTTTTTCTTTTACTTAAATGTATACTGCGGTTGATTTATTCCACTGAAACCTTACAGGGCGGTGCTCCAGCACGGCCGCAATCCGATGACAGAAACAATGAACATATAAAAAGTAGATCTAACTTATGATTTTGATCATCGTCCTGTTTGAACAGAAAAGACTCTGGAAGCTTAAACAACATCAACAATGACATCAAACACAAAACATCGTAAGATCTCATTTTTTTCTCTGACGCTCAACTGGGTTTAAGCATTTTTGTTGTGTTATCAAATCCTCTCTATTCCAGTTTGTTTGTTTTGTCTTGTCTTTTTTTGCCTCCCGTCGTTGGTATGTTATTACGTCCCATTAATCCCATGTTAATCCCACGTTAATTCCACGTTAATTGCACGTCAAAGCAGTTGTTTCGTTGAACAGCCATGTTTTGCTTTCTTTTTACTGAAGAGCAAACGAATGAAATTCCACAGCATTCGACCAACATGCATCTGGCATGCAGGCAGGTGGGCGGGCGGGCAGGCGGACAGGCGGGCGGGCAGGCGGGCAGGCAGGCAGGCAGGCAGGCAGGCGGGCGGGTTTGATAAAAATCAATAGTTTTATTACGACTTTAGTGAAAACGCATCTTATCTCTCTGGAGGCTGTCGCTTATAAGTGAGTCATGAGTAAGAGAAGACGACGACGAAGATGGTGATGATAATGATGATGATGATAGTGATGACGATGATGATGATAGGGATGACGATGAGTACAATGACGATAACGATGAAAAATAAAAACAAAAGGAAAAACAAGTAAACAACGACGAAAACGAAGAAAGAAACTATGATGACGTTTAACAAGAGGAAGAAGAAGAAGAAGAAGAAGAAGAAGAAGAAGAAGAAGAAGAAGAAGAAGAAGAAGAAGAAGAAGACGATGATGATGATGATGATAGTGGTAGCGGTTGTGGTGGTGGTGGTGGTGATGATGATGATGATGATGATCGGTGTGGTGGTGATGATCATGATGGTGGTAGTGGTGATGGTGATGATAATCACGAACACTAATAAAACAAGTAGACAAAAAGAAAAAAAACAACAAAAGTTATATTAAAATAAAGAAACTTACACAGAAATAACATAAAAAAGAAACGAAAAAAAAAAAAACAGCAGCAAGTCCGAAACCAAAAATAAATTTTTAAAAAACAAAAGAAAAAAGAAACAAGATGGTAGGCGTCGATGAACGAAATTTAACGAAGAAAATGATAAAAATAAAACGATGATGAGGAACGTAAAATGTTAAAATTGTTTGAGAAATTTTCCGGGTTTGTAGATGTTACTGGTTGATTAAATTTCATTTTCTTATAACTTGGCGCGTTCTAACACGAGGCATCAGATTTGGCAGAAGCGCTAGAGCATCGGATAGAATTTTATGTGGCATTCGTTCTGGATGTCTCAAGTTCTAATACTGCGGAGGCCCTCTTTAGTTACATCTTACTCTTTTTTTCGTGTGTGTGATCGATAACTAAATATCAGTCTAGTATTTGGGAGTATTTCTCTCTCTCTCTCTCTCTCTCTCTCTCTCTCTCTCTCATTTTCTACTCTCCCTCTTTCTCTGTCTGTCTGTCTGTCTGTCTGTCTCTCTCTCTCTCACTTTCTTTCTTTCTGGAATATAAACTGGCACTCCGTCGGTTACGACAGAGAATGAAAGAGAAAGAGAGAAAGAAAGAGAGAGATAATGAGAGAGAGAAAGAATGAGAGGGCGAATGAAAGACAGAGAGAAAGAAAGAAAGAAAGAAAGAGAGAATGAAAAAAAGAACGAGAGAGAATGAAAGAGAAAGAAGGAAAGAATGAGAGAGAGACTGAGTAAGAGAAAGGGTGAGAGAGAGAGAGAACGAGAGAGAGAGAGAACGAGAGAGAGAGAGAGAGAGCCTCTGTGTGTATGTGTGTGTGTGTGTGTGAGTGAAAAGCTTGTAATTAAGCACTGGAAGGCATTTTCTCTGGCTTTCCACCGAAACAATGGAGACGATGTCACGTGATATAAAGTAGGATGCCAAAGAAATATAGTCCCATTGACTCCCCTTTTATTGTTGTCGTTATTGTTGCTGTGTTAAAACCCTTGCGTGGACCCCTCGTATAGTGTCGGAGGTTTAACCATGGAACCACGATTTCTTTTTTCGCTTTTGGTGGTGGTGGTGGTGGGGAGAGGGGCGGTGAGGTGTAAAAATTGGAATGTGTTAAACCGGAAATGAGGAATGTTTCTTAGCAATTATAGTAATTAAAATTTAATGACAAAGTATCCCCGGGATATTAAGTTCATCAAGCCATACAGGCCATCGAAAGCAATCACTCTGCAGATGATAGGCAACCGTAATTAATAGATGATACATGAATGCATATATATATATATATACGTGTGTGTATGTGTGTGTGTGTGTGTGTGTGTGTATGTGTGCGCGTATGTGTATGCACACATACACGCATCCACATTAAAATATGAACCGATTTTCGTGTGGTAGCCACAGTCATTGGTTCTTGATTTCTCTCCCATGATTTTTTAAATCATATATTTTCATGCATTACTTTCCTTTAAATTTCGTATTATTTTATTTTTCTGTGAGTTTTGATCCTCGAATTATTTTCGGATTCCAACAGAAATTTTCAGCAACGTAAACCTTTTAAAAGTTGTCTCCGTCTTGATGATTTTGGTATCATCCCGGTAAGACGGATTTATAATCCATTCAAATTTGGCACAAGTTCTACAATAAGGGGTTAGTCAATAAACAACATCTGTACTGAACTGGCAGTTTATTTCATCGACCCCGATAGGATAAAAAGCAGAGTCGAATTCGCCAGTTTTTGAACTCAGAACGTACAGAACCGTACAACAACCTGAAGAAATTCCATCGTCCCCAAAAGGATAAAAAGTAAAGTTCTCTCCGGGATGAGATTTGAACTCACACTGTAGAGAGTCGCAAAATAACGCGTAGCATTTTGTACAACACTCAAACATCTCTGGCAAATGCCGACTGGAAAGCTTTAGTTTCTTTGTCACTTGTTATAAAATTCATATATTTTTGGTGTAGGCGGGGAGTTAGTGGTGTTAAAGACTAAGAGTGATGAAGTGATGTTCATCGGTTGTCGAAATCATGACTTGTTGACTGGTTGCAGAGGAAGCGCCTCTTACATTTCGTTTCTTGACACCCCCACCCCTTTCTCTTAAGAAAGTAAGAGAAGGGGTGGGGTATAATCGATCGGATCGATTTGCATTATATTACTGGTATAGATTTATTTTTATATCGACCACTCCGCCGGGTGTTGGGATTAAGCGCAAAGTCGGCCAAAATGAGATCTGACCACCGAACGTAAATCCTTCAATATGTTACTATATATTGATAGTAACGAACGAAGTGAGCCAATGACAAAGCTTGTACGTGGTCATGTGATGTATTAAATCTTCAGAAAAACACGCCCTTTATTTTATCGAGCTTAGGAAAAAAAGTAGAAAGGAAAGATAAAGCCGCCCTTCTCTCCTCACCATTCTGATGAGATTTAAACTTAGAACATAAAGCGGTGTTAACCAACACATGAAAGAAATCTATGCCCTGATTATGATACCCATAATACCCTTGCCAACGCTAGAAAATATTGGAAAAGATAATGGAACATCAAAATTCCACATTAAAGATGCTGAAAACCAAAAAAAAAAAAAAAACAGAAAAAAAGAATAATACTTAACACAAACGTATTTTCGAAATAGATTTTTCAGTTATGATTATAAACTATTAAAACACATGAAATGCCCTAAAAAAATGATGGAATACATAAAACTACTTTGGAAAATTTAGGTCAAGTTGCCAGAGTGTTAATATCAAAAACACACTGGGTACGAAACGATACCCTTTCTCACCATATATCATAAAATATCTAGCAAAAAGCGGCAACACCTGGAAAGCTTCACCCTCAAACGCATCATTTATATAAAAACACACACACACAAACACCACCTCCACCATCACCGAGCAGAAAAAGCAAGCCATGGCTTCCTATAGTTTCGCAATGAAATGATGCTGCCAAGATTTGAATTGCATTATTTGTTTACAAGTTTTAATATGTTGTCTACATTCCTTCATAAGAAAAACAAAACAGTTATTAATGGGATTTTTTTTTCTTTGCTAAAATGGATAACATATCTGACTATCGACATTTTATCTTTGTATCTTTTTTTCTGTATGTTTTTGCTCCTCTTTTTTTCTTTCTCTTGCGAGGATTAATGGAGGGTTTCCTCTTATCCCACTAAAAACGTTTCCCTCACGCCGTGTCTCTCGTTTATAAACTTCATTCAATTTACCACGGTTCAGCGAACGTAAAGATGCTTAGCTTTTAGGAAAAAATGCTACCGGCAGCAACCTTAATCTCGATGGTGCATTTCTGTGTTAAGTGAGTTTGTTATTTTAAATTTAGTTTAAGAGTCACAACGGAACATTCACTGACAGGGACGAGAACTCGTCGAATATTTACTCTCTTTTACTCGTTTCAGCTATGCGGCTGTGGTCATGCTGGAGCACCGCCATCTGGACTTTATGTACAGTTGATGGTTTCTTCACCCGTCTGCTGAAATATACTGTCAGCTAAAAGGCCAGGCAACATGATATAATATATATGTCCGAATGATGTAGACGCCTCTGAAGAGAACCTAATAAGGTTCGAAAATCGATTGAGGTTGTTCATCATTTTTTCAGTCTGCGGAGAAATGGCTAAAATTTGCCCTGTTTATAATTATACAATATGTTACACACACACACACACACACACACACACACACACACACACACACACACACACACACATGACAGGATTCTTTCAGTTTCCGCCTAGCAAATCCACTCAGAAGGCTGTGGGTTGGCCCAAGGCTTTCGACTGGGCCAATCCGATGCCACAGTGAGATCAAACCAGCGCCAAGCTTACGCCCATGTACTGCATCATTAGGTTGTCTAACTCAATTAATTAACGCAGAACCTTCATTAGACAATGCACACTTGTAGCTGCGAAGCCACGCTTCGCTGAACAAATCATGGTTTCTTTGAGTGGCTGCAAGATTGTTCTTCTTGCTTTTTGTCGCTTTTTCTTTCTTGTTTTCTTTCTTTCTAATTAAGGTGTTCGTATTTTCTACGTGAGTGTTTCGTTTCTTGACTCTGCCAGCTATATTGACACGCTCGGTAGTAATAGTAGTAGTAGCAGCAGCAGCAGCAGCAGCAGCAGTAGTAGTAGTAGTTGTAGTAGCAACAGCAGTAATAACAGCAGTAGTAGGTTACAGTTTCTGCTGCTGGTGATGATTGGTAATCAATCATCGTAATTCATACGATGTGCTTGTTTACTCCAACTTCCTCTCTCTCTCTCTCTCTCTCTCTCTCTCTCTCTCTCTCTCTCTCTCTTTCACACACACACACACACACACCACCTGGTACTTATTTTATCGAACCGCTAAGTTATATGGATATTAACACCGGTTGTCAAGATGTGGTGGAGACAAACACAGACGCAAACACGCGTAAACACGCACACACACACACGCGACAGGATTCTTTCAGTTTCCGCCTAGCAAATCCACTCACAAAGCTGTGGATGGCCCGAGATTTTCGACCAGGTCAATCCGATGCCACAATGAGATCAAACCTGAAACCACACCCTCGCGCGCAGGCGCAGGCGCAGAGGCAAAAATGCGTACACGAACGCGCGCACGCAATCGGCTTCAAACCACGCAACATCTCGCAATCATCTCGCGTGGTTTTTTGTGTCGTTCGTTTCTCTCTATTAATTACTTCTCTCTAACCGAATCGCCCACCTTTCTCACCCCTCACCTCCCCCAACCCCACTTCACCCATCAAAGCCTATTTATTTATTTATTTATTTATTTATTTGTTTGTTTGTTTTTGCCTGAGGAATACTTCAGCGAGCTTTGCATTGGAGAAATTAAAACAGGTTGCAGTAAAATGCATATAAAAAAAAATTAAAAAAACAAAAAGGAAAAAATGATTGAAACGCAGAAAAGTTAAACTTAAAAAAGCGTCATCCCTAAAAAAAAAAAAAAAGCAAAAACAGGAATAATAATGATAAAACAAACAAAATTAACCCCCGAACTAAATAACTAAAACCCCAATATCTCCACCAAATAACAACAACAACAACAACAACAACAACAACAATAATAATAATAATAATAATAATTATAATAATAATAATCGTAATGATAATTGCTGACGCTGCAGATTTGCACTTAGCTTCGGTATTTGTAAACCGGGGGTCGGGTGTGATAAACGCAAAGGAATTTTACATGGCTCTGAGATGAGATAAACATTCTCAAGATCTTTATTTATTTATCCATTCACCAACATCATCATTATTATTATTATTATTATTATTATTATTATTATTATTATTATCATTATTTTCTTTTGCATGATGCATTTGAAACAATTTGGCGAGGGGACGACGATTGGAAGAAGTTTTATTTATTTTTTTTTGCTCTATTTATAATTTTTTTTTGTTTCCTTTCAATTTTTTATTATTCATTTTTGTGTTCGAGTTTGGCATTTTTATCTTTTCCTTTTTCCTTTTTTTTTTTTGATACTCTAGCAATTTTGGCAACTTTTACCGACCAGCCACCCAACGAACCAACGAACCACCCACCTACCCGCCCGCCCAACGAACTCCACACCCAGTGGTGCGTGGCTAATGTCTATAAACGATCTTTTGGATAGCAATGGGGGTGAAATCAAAGGTAAGCAATTATTTCCAGGTTGATATCGAACCTGGTACCAAGTGGAATAATTCTTCACATGTTGCAGCGTTTTTCATTAAGAGACAACAATGTTGTTGTTGTTGTTTAGCCCAAGGACAACCAATTGAACAGAAACATTATCGAAGGCTCTCCAAGCATCACTCACCACCTGCTTTTTAAAGGGATGCTGGCACTCCGTCGGTGAGGATGACGAGTGTTCTAGTCGGCCCGATGAACAGAACAACGTGATCGTGAAATTAACGTGCAAGCGGTTGAGTACTCCGCAGACAGGCGTAGCCTTAACGTAGTTCTCATGAATTACAGGTACTACTCATTATTGCCTTTTGAATGGATTGGAGCAACGTGAAATAAAGTGCCTTGCTGAAAGAGACAATGCGCCGCCGGGAATCGAACGCACGACCCTGTGCAGAATGCCCTAACCATTTATCTTTGTTGGTCTTCTGGGTAAAGGTGTTGGCAAGTAGTAACGTAATATAACGGTGGAGGTTTCAATCTCTAATTGGGATTACTGTATAGTATAAAACTTAAAGGAGAGAGTAAGCAAAAGAGAGAGTGAGTTTGTATAATAATAATTATAAAATTAGTGGATTCCGTTAAATTATTTATTACCTCCTACACAGTTCAACAGGCCACACATAATATCGTGGTTAGTTTTAATTATCAACTTCGGTAAATGGTTAGATCTCGTTTCATCGTCGGCTTGGCTGAAAGTTGATAGGAAAATACCTGGGTTGGCTCTCTCGGAAATGGAAATGGATGTTAAGTTTAGATTTGGGTTCCATCCTCAAGCTGTCTCATTTTATAGATACAAATATTTCGGATGAGGGTTTCGCTATATATGCACCATTCTGGGAAGTTAACCATTGAAAAGGATAAATTTCATTTCAGCAATTCCTAAACACTCTCCCTCTCTCTGGCTCGGATACATTCTTTTTTACTCTAGGCACAAGGTCCGAAATTTTTGGGGGAGTGGGGGGGGGGGCAGTCGATTAGATCGACTCCAGTACGCAACTGGTACTTAAGTTATCGACCTCGAAGGGATGAAAAGCAAAGTCGACCTCGCCGGAATTTGAACTCAGAACGTAAAGCCAGATGAAATGCCGCTAAGCATTTCGCCCGGTGTGCTAACGCTTCTGCCAACTCAGCGCCTCTCTCACTCAGATACATTACACATGTACCATACATGAACATACACACACGTACACACACACATACACAAACACACAATATATGTAAATGAGACATACATACACAGACAAATCCAAACACTTTCATGCATTTTCATTTCGTAGTGAAGATAGACATTATCTAATCTGCTTTTCGAGCTTCAATAGAGAAAACCTGAGGAATTTCCTGATAATTAATAGAAAAATACGGCAGTGAAGGGAGAAGGGGAGAGGAGGAAGAGGCGGAGGAGGTGGAGAGGGAGAGAGGTGGGTGGAAGAGGGTTGGGTGGCAGAGCGGTGGGGAGGAGGAGGAGGAGGAGTAGGGGAATGAAGATTTTATGCTTACCTTGATGGCAGGAATGTTGTTTATTAGAAGAAGAAAAGAAAAGAAAGGAAAAAAATTAAATTATGAGGTGGCGGCTTATTTTACCGATTCCTTGAACTTTTTGGTTATTGTTATGTGTAAGACGAAAAGAAAATTGGAATGGAAACAAAAGTCTGTCATTAAAAATGCTGTAAAAATGAAGAGAAACGAAGAAAAAAGAAACCATAACGAAAAAAAAAAACGTCTGAGAGAATAGGTAAGAATGAGACATGAGAGGGAGAGAGAGGGAGAGGGGGGAGGGCGGAGTGTGTGAGAATGTGTGTGAGTGTACGTGTGAGGGTGTGCGTTTGTGTGGGTTTGTGTATATGTATTCATGTACAGATATTGTATGCATATGTCTTTGTACATAAATATTATATAAGAGTATATACGCATGTATGAAAATGAATATATACATCTCTCTCTCTCTCTCTCTCTCTCTCTCTCTCTCTCTCTATGTATAAATATATATATATATTTATATATATTTATATATATATGTATATATGTGTATATATATTTATGAGGGCGGTTCCTGATAGGTTCAACCAAGGCGAACTCGTGCAATGTTACGAATCAAATCCATAAAGTTGATGTGGTATACACACGTGTTACAGCAGGTATGTAACGTCTTAGAAACTGCCATGGAAAGGCAAAAGAAATGTAGGATTTCGGATATGATATTTTTGTAATTGCATTCATTTCTTTTTTTCTTTTGTTAGGAATGCACTAAAT
>NC_142942.1:53687328-53704828 GCF_046866305.1 Octopus bimaculoides
GATATTCAGTGAAACTTCAATATTACAATATTTTCAAGTGTATAATAATTCCAGTATGGTTATTGAATAAGAGAATTGGATACGAAGAAGGGAAAAAAGGAAAGGAAGACAGAAAACAATAAATATGCAGAGAGAGAGAGAGAGAGAGAGAGAGAGAGAGAGAGAGAGAGAACGTAAGAGAATGAAAGAGTGGTGTGAGAGACAGACAGAAGACTGAGATCGATTTGATAAAGAGCGGGAAGAAGATAAAAAAGGAGAAAAAGGTAATGGCATGAATGAATGGAAATTGGAATAAAAAAAGAACAGGGAAGAATGGAAAGTAGAATATATATGGGGGTGGGGAGGGGGTATTATGGAATGTAGAGAAAGATGGAGTAGAGTAAGCAGAGAGGGGAGGGGGAAGAGAGGGAAAGGAGGTGATAGAGACAAGGAAAGGAAGAGACAGAAGTGAAACGAGAGTATAAGAGAGTGAGAGGGAGAGAGAGGGAGAGAAAGAGAGAGGATTGGTAGAAGACGAAAGAAAGAGAGAAGGAAAGGAAGAGGCGGAAGGGAAACGAGAGAGTAAGAAAGAAAGAAGAGAGAGAGAGAGAGAGAGGGAACGATAAAGAAATAAAGAAGACGAAAGAAGAAAGAGGAGAGAGAAGTGAAGAGATAGACAGAAGAGAATTGAGAGAGAGATGGAAAGTGAGACTGAGGAAGAGAAATAAGAGGAGAGAAGAGAAAGAAGAGAAAGGGGGGGTGAGAAGGGGTCGACAGAGTAAAAAGTTAGATTATCTAAAATAAGAAGAAAAAAATTGCAATGATGAGATAAATAAATAATCAGAAGAGAAAAAAAGACAAAGAAGGAAAATGGTGAAGAAATCCAGCAAATAATCTGGCTTAACTCTGTAACGATTAAATTATCAATATTCCACACCCTGGGAAACTGTTTATTAGATTTTACGGCTTGTTTAAGGGTGTGTGCACCGCAGAAATAATTGCGTCGTTAAGACATTCGCTTCGCAACGGATGAGGTTTTGGAAGGCGGGAAGTTGGCTGAATCGTTAGCACGCCAGAGGCAGAACGCTCAGCGGTATTTCGTGTAGCTTTACGTTCTCAGTTCAAATTGCGTCGAGGTTGATATTTGCCTTTTATCGTTTCGAGGTCGATAAAACTGATACCAGTTGAAAACTGGTATCAATGTAATTGACTGCCCGCTTTCCCGAAATTGCCAAAATTTGAAACCAATGTTCCACCACCCTGGAGAAATATTTATAGGATTTTACTGCGCCGCAGAAATAATTGTGTCGTTAAGACATTCGCTTCTCAATGATTCGGATTTGGAAGGCAGCGAATTGACAGTCGTTAGCACGCTGGACGAAACGGTCAGCGGCATTCCTTGCAGCTTTATGTTCTGCGTTCAAATTCCGTCGAGCTCTACTTAGTCCTTCAGCCTTTCGGGGTCCTTTAAATAAGCACCAATTGATCAGTGAATCTATGTGATCAACAAGTCTTCTTCCCCTAAATTTTAAGCTTTGTACTTCAATGGTAAAAGAAAAAATCCACGTGATTTGGGATTTGATTCTACTGCGTTGCGATTTGACCAGTGTGTAGATGTCCACAGTCTTTTAGGAATGGCGATCTTGTGGATAGAAATTAGGTAGATTTCGGAGAAAGCATACTGTAATTATAGTGGGGGGGGGCTTCAGTTTAAGGAAATAGAGCATCATTAAGACCTTGGATCGATACATTTCTAATATCGATATATGTACAAATGATCTCTCTTTCTCTCTATAACACCTAGATTTGTGTAAAGTCGAAAACAACAAAACTAACAAATACTATAGAAATAGAAACAAAACTGAGCTAAATAAAAATTTCTTCTTCTTCTTCTTCTTACTATTATTATTATTATTATTGTTATTATTGATATTAATAGTATTATTATCATTAGATTGAAAGTATGCTATTTAATAAAAAATAAGACAAAATGAAAGGCAACAGAAAGAAAAAAAATGGTAAAAAGAACCTCAGCTGTGTGTATGATCAATAAAAAGTAAAAAGCTTCTACGTGTGTGTGCGTGCGTGTCTATACATACATACATACATACATACATGCACACAAACCATGCGTACATATATACATCCATACAGGCGCGCGCATACGCAAATACTTATCCGTCGTACAATTAGATTACTAGATATATATATATATATACATTAAAACAAAGGAAAATTTGATGATTTTTAGTGTAAAGATAAACTTTTATTTTTTTCCTTTATTCCTTCTTCCGTCTTCTTTTTTTATTCTTTTTAAATAAAAACACACACACACACACACACACACACACACACACACACACACACACACATATATATATATATATATATATATATATATATATATATATATATATATATATATATATATATATATATATATATATGTATATATATATGTATGTATATATATATAAATCAATCGCTGATTTTTGCTAAAGTTAATTTCGAAAATTTAGTGAAGACGGCGAAACAGTAAAATCCTTTATACTGCAAACTTGATCGATAACGAAAGAATTACGTGTATTGATAAAATCAAATGAAAATTGGAGATTATAATCGAATTCTTTGCGCAGCTTATCTGAAGAATGTTTTATATGTATGTTTATAACATACTGGTTCCTGTTTCTTTCTTATTTCTTTATTTCTTTATTTGTTTTCTTATTTGTTTGTTTTTGTTTTTTTCGTATTGTCAATTGGAATGGGTTTTTTTCTTGCTTGTTACTGGTGCTGATCCTGTTTAATGCAGTTGGCGATGATGATGATGATGATGATGACGATGATGTTGAGGTGGATGAAGATGTCAGCAATGATGATGACGACGACAAAGTTGACGACGGTGGTTATAATGATGATGATGATGTCTATGAGGATAATGATGGGAATGACGATGTCAAACGGCGTCGACGATATCAAACAACTTTAAATTCCGGTCAAACCGTCAAATTACACAAACCTTAAAAGCGACGTGAAGCAACAAGACTATAACTAAGCATTGACTAAAAGACTTGCCGAACATCTCAGGTATGTTACCCTCAAATTAAGCTCTAATAATAAAGTGAAGGCCGGATTATATAAAATAGTCATATATAGTGGCGCAGCAATGGCTGTGTGGTTGAAAAGCTGGCTTTACAGTCACCTGGTCTCGAGTTCAGTCCTAACGACCAATGCTTGGTCGTTAGGACTTGAGAAAATGTCTTGTATTATGTCTTCTGGCTGTGCATTCCAAGTTCAAATCCCTACGAAGTCATCTATAAAAGACTTCTAAACAGCTTGCTTGTCCCGGTGCTGCCTGTCAAACCTTTATGTGCCGGACGCTGCTAGGTTTCAGGGATCACCAGAAAAGAATGCGCTCCATTTTGGCACACTGACTCCCCCCTCACTGATGTGAGTCCCTGCCTACTGAATCCACTGATTAGTATCTGATCGTAAATCCATTTCGGGATCACCCGCACCAGTCAAATTGTGGAGTTATGTTGTTCTGATTTGCCATATAAGGGATAAAAGGCAAACAGGTCCCGGCCTGATTCATATACATCTCTTCCTTAACCAGGTTTCTTTATCCCTTTTCAGCTCTTTCCAATGGCTGGCCCGTCTCAACTGTTGACTGGATCTTTCAAGATGGCGTTTGCTTGACGATGATCAACACCGATTGTTAGCAGCCACCATCTCACTCGGCCTGGTTCCAATACAACCGCTACATCCAACTTCTACAGGAAAGTGTACTGCATTCCAACCTGTATCTTTACAGTCATCTTGTCGCATCTCATAACGCTCGTCTTTCTTAACCTGAGCAGCATCAATATTTTTCTTATGTAGAACAATTGATTCAACAAGGTGTATTATCTTACGTGCCTTACATCCTGTTTGCTATATCAGGCTTCTCCCTGGTTGAGATTGGAAAGAGACGTTCACGCTCAAAAAACAAAGATCTGCTGCCATCTCACAAATTAAGACTGACAAAGAGATAGGCTAGGATACAAAACAAACACTCAGACCGAGGCAAAATAAACAACAACAAAACTTTGTATCGAGTTTTCATGGAGTTTGATTTAAATATATTCTTCTTCTAAAGATGGTGAGAAGATGTGAGAAAATGGTGTAGCATCATAACACTGTTAAGATTCTCTGCGTGCACACTAAACACATCGTTAAGAGACACGTGGCCAGCTGTTGCCGCTTTCTCCATCATCCTCCCGCATCTACAAAACGTTTGTCGGATTATCGGCGGCGTCATCATTATTCCCGTTGTCACCACGGTCACCTTCTTTTACATTGCCACCACCATCACCACCACCTTCATCATCATCATCATCATCATCATCATCATCATCTATATCGTCATCATTCTGCTTCTGCTCAACCTCATCCTACTCGTCATCTTGCATATCATTAAAATTATCATTTACCTCCACGTCCTTCTCTTCTTCTTTCTCCTCCTCCTCCTCCTCCTCCTCCTCCTCAGCATCATCCTTATGAACACCATTTATATCATCATCATTATCCCCTTCTTCCCCCCCCCCCTCATCATCATCATATTCATCTACACCATCATCACTATCACCTTCCGCCTCCTCCCCGTCCGCCTCCATATCATTCCCATTATCCTCCGCCTCCTCCTCGCTACCATCGTCCACTTCGTCATCATCCACCTCCACCTCCTTCCCCGTCACCAATTTCTCCCCATCCTCGTTATCATCATCATCATCATCACCACCAAATCAGTGTTTGTCGAGACAGGATGTTGGTGGAAAACCGACACGAAACTCTGCACTCCATTCGTGCAGAAATGCATCTAAATGTGCAGATCGCCGTCACGTTTGTTCAATGTATGTTAATACAATTGATCTTAAGTCGACTGGATTTTCACGAAAATTCTAATTGGTCGGAAAGTTTGTGCATAACGAGCAACTTGAAGTTGTCGCTTTGTCATCATCATCGTCGTCAGCATCATCATCATCATCGTCATCTTTTATTATTATCGTTATTATTGATTTGACTCCGGTTCGGTCTTATTCCTGGAAGGATTTATCTGGCTAGCGTGTCACGACCTCTAGCTTTAGATCGCCACAAGCTTTCCAATAGTTATCCAAGTGCTTAAAACCCTCCTGAAAATCTTTCCTGGCCCTAAAAAGCAAACTTTCTGTAGAAACTCTACAGGACATTCTATGCCAATTTACTTCAGTGTCACTTTTTGGGTGGAGTGACCCATACCTAGTCAGCAACTTCCTTGTCTTTCTGTCTAAGTTGTTTAGTTCATCTACCGTCCATCCGATTACCCTTGCTCCATATCTAAGGAGTGAAACCGCCAAGGTGTTGATAGCTTCGATCTTATTCCGTCCGTTTAATTTCGACTTAAGGATCAGTGTCAGTCTGCGCTAGTATTAGTACCAGTTGAATTCTAGGGTCAATGCAATTTTGATGGCCTTGTGCCAAATTTTGAAACCAAAGGTAGGAAAATCGTTAGCACGCCGGACAAAATACTTAGCTAGCTTTTTTCCGGCTTTACGTTTTGAGATCAGATTCCGTTGTTCCTGATGTTACCGCAGTTACCATGGTTACTGTTGTTGCTGTTCTTGCCATGTTTCATTTGATATCGCTGTTGCCATGGCTATTGTTATTACCGCTGTTACCTAGGTTATTGCTGTTAACTCTGTTGTCATAGCTACTGATGCTACCATTGTAACATGGAGTTTGTTGTTACACCTGTTGTCATAGTTACTGATGTTAGCGTTGTTCCCATGGTTACCGTTGTTGCAGCAGCTGTCATACTTTCTGCTATTATAGGTGTTGTCGTGCTTAGCTTTTTTTTTATATGGTCAGCTGTTGTTACCGCTGTTGCCATGGTTTCTGTTGTTACGCTGTTGCTATGGTCGCTTCTGTCATCGCTAGCGTTATGTTTACCATTATGATTGTTGATATTAAAAGAACTGCCGTCATTCCAATGTTTGCTTTTGATGTCGTTGTTGCTGTCCTTCTTTAGATGGGAGCACAAAGACATTCTAACCGTGCCCAACCAGTATTTTTTCCTTAGACACAGATTACCCAGCATCATGTTATCCAACGTTTCTTTTTCTGAGGCGATAAAAGAGATTTGAGTAAGATCTAGTTAAAATTTTCAGCGGGGCAAGCGACCGACCGACCGACCGACCTTGAAGAAGCTCCTACGTTCGTTAACCCACTGTTGTCATTATCATCTTTGTTACTGTTACGTTCTGAGTTCAAATCCCGCCGAAGTCCTTCTCTCCTTTCATCTCTCTCCAGGATTGATATGTAATAAAATACCAGTCATGTACTGGGTTCGATTTAATCAACTAACTCCTCCCCTCACCACAAATCCCTGGCCTTATGTCTACTTTGGAAACAATTAAGGTTTCTGTTATTCATGTTGTTGCGTTATTGTTGCAACAACAAAAATAACAATGTTCCTGTTGTTGTTATTGTTGCTAATTTTAGAGTGTTTTTTTTTGTCAATGCTAAGGCAGCGAGCTAACAAAATCGTTTGCAAGCCGGACAAAGCGGTTAGTGACTTTTCGTCCGTCTTTAGTTCAAATTCCGTCGAGGCCGACTTTGCCGTTCATCCTTTCGGGATCGATACAATAAGTACCAGTCATGTACTGGGGTTGATATAATCGACTAGCCTCGCCCAGCCCCCGACCAAATTCCAGGTCTTGTGTCTGTAGTAGACAGGATTATCGTTATTAAGGCGGGGAGCTGGCAGAAATCCCTAGTGTGTCGAACAAAATGCTTAGCGTCATTTTCGTCCACCTTTACGTTCTGAGTTCAAATTCTGCCGAGATAGACTTTGCCTTTCGCCCTTTCGGGGTCAGTGAAATAAGTACCAGTTGAGTACTGGGGTCGATGTAAATGACTATACCCCTCCCTTCAAATTTGAGACCCTTTTGCCAAAATGAGAAAAGATCATTATTATTATGAGCAGCAGCAGCAGTAGTAGTAGTAGTAGTAGTAGTAGTAGTAGCAGCAGCAGCAGCAGTAAATTTATTGTTCTTATTGATTGTGATGATGATGATGGTTGTGACGTTGATGACGACGACGACGATGATGATGATGATGAGACCACTTTTGCAGCTTCTATTTAATGAGTTTGTTTTGTTGTTGCTCCAGTTGTCAGCCCTGATCAATCAGACACATGATGACGATGACGACGATGATGCAGTAGAGGCTTTCATCCATGACCGATGTTCCTATCGTTTCTCTGTCTGTCTGTCCGTCTCTCTTTCTTTTCCCTCCCCTTATCGAACCTAATATCCCTGACACCGCCCAATGTGTCCTTCATTACTTTTTAACATAAAAGGACGCACTTTGAAGGAGAAGCGGCTGTTGTTTCTAGCATGTCTACCAACCACCGTGATGTTCAATCATTATAACAGCTACTATTGTTGTTGTTGTTGTTGTTGTCATTACCGATGTTCTTGTAATTCTCATTGTTGTTCTCGGCTTACTATAAAACATTAGTTCTTGTCGGTGGGGGGTAGTGGTGGTGCTACTACTACTACTACTACTACTACTACTACCGCTGCTACTGTTGTTGTTGTTGGTATTGTTGTCGTCGTTGTTGTGACAGCAGCTGCTGCTAAAATAGTTGCAGTACAGTGCAGCTATCGCGGTTGACACTATCGCTTGCTGTTGCACTACGAAATACTACTACAACTACGACTACTACTACTACCATATCGCCACAAACACCACCACCACCACCACCACCACAGCAATAATTACAACTGCTGCTGCTAGCGGTGTTGTTGCTTTTGTGTTTGTGTTACCGTTGTCATTAGCATTGTTGTTGTCATCGATGTTGCTAATACAGTTTTTGTTGTTGATAATGCTGCATCTTTTCCTTCTTTTCTTTATCTTTTTATTTATTTATGTATGTGTTTATTTATTTATTTATTTATTTATTTATTTATGTTTTTTTTTTGTCTTATTTGCTTCCGCTGCAGTTTTCATTCTCTAACTATTTCCTTTGAAGTTCCTGGTGTTGCGAATGTTGCTAATGCTGTTGTATTTTTTTGTTTTGTTTTGTTTTTTTGTTGCTGCTGTTTGTAGGTTTTGCTGCCGTGGCTGCCGTGGCTGCTGCCGCTGCTGCTGCTGCTTCTTCTACTGTTGCAATTTGCAGGCAGTTGCTGCTAAAATTTTTGTTTGCTTATTTGTTTATTTGCCTACTTATTTATTTTCTTCTTTTCATATATATATATACACGCATATATATATATATATTGTTTTGCTGCATCTAACTCAACACGCCCCCACCGTTGCAGCTGCAACGAACATTTTTAGCACCACGCACGCACACACACACACACACATGCATATACACATTGACATACACACACTCTCTCTCTCTCTCTTAGTCTTTGTTGCTACTGCTAGAGTTGCTGCTGCTGCTGTGGTGTTGTTCTGTTGCTGCACTTTGCTGCGACTGCACCAGCTGCTACTACTACTACTACTACTACTAATAATGATAATAATAATAAAAATAATAGTAATAATAATAATACCACCATCAACACTACTAGCACTACTACAACGAAAGACACCACCATCACTGCTACTACTACTACTATATGTGTCGTAGTTTGATGAGGGAAAATGATGGATCGAAAGAAATCGCGTGCGAGGCGAGTGTGAGAATATGAGAGAATCGAGCGGGGGAGAAGGCAGAGGATGAGTGAAAGAGTGAAGTGTGGATGGCGGTCGGGAGTGAGGGAGAGAAGGCGAGAGAGAGAGAGAGAGAGAGAGAGAGAGATGGAGGGAGATGCGGAGTGAAATCGGTTGCTAGAGATGTTCAACGTTCATCTGGTTGGTTGCCATGGAGTTCCACTTGGCAATGGAATTCTTTGGGTCAGAGAGAAGAAGAAGTTGTTTCTGGTATTTCTAATTTAGGAATCAACAAAAACATTCTTGCTTTATACAACAACAACAACAACTACAACAGCAACAGAAACAACAATTATTTTTTCTTCAACGCCATGAAGTATAAAGTTCAAATAATACTTGACAATGTGACGACGATAATGATGACCATGATGATGATGATAGCGGCGGCGGTGGTGGTGGCTGTGGTGGCGGTGGTGCCGATTTTCTAGTGATGGTTATATAGATGGTTCACAGTGATAGTGATGGTTATAATGATAATGATGATAATATTGATAATGGTGATGGTCTGATTAAATATTTAAAAAATGTGTGTGCGTGTGTGTGTGTGTATATATGTACATATGTGTGTGTGTGTGTGCACACACATATACATACATGTATACACACACACACATACACATATATGTGTGAGTGCACAAGCCTATACATACATGCATACACACACACATATATACTGGTGTTGGTTTGTTTACATCCCGATACAATAGCGGTTCGGCAAAAGATACCGATAGAATATGTATGAGACTTCATAATAAGTACTTGGATCAATCTGATCACCTAAAAACCTGCAATGTGGTGCTCCTACATGGCCACAGTCCAGTAACTGAAGCAAGTAAAAGATAAAAGCTATGTTCAGTGCCGTGTAATTATAAAATGTGTTAAATCACAGAGCTCTCGTTGCCTTTTCGTAGGACAAATCTGAGAACAACACGACTAGTTTCGGCAGATTATCACTAATTTCTTTACGAATTTCTACTGGTGTTTATCCTACAAAAATAACAAGAAGCCTGCAGATTGTGTACAAAAAAAAATGACGAGTAAGTTTGGCGCCAAATTTACTGATTTGCATATCAGCACGTTCATTGACAGAGCTTTTAATTAATTATTGAAATGAATTGCTGAGACAACGATAAGTGGATAAGTTATAATATTGTGAATAAGTTCATACATGTATCTTTAATAAACAAGCAAACGTTGAACTTCGCTTTGTAAATAGAATGCGGTTGCTAATTAATACGCACTTCCTGTGAACCAACTGATATGCAAAGCAGCAAAACTGGCGCCGAAAACTTTCGTTTCATTCTTCCTTAATGTCTTGAGTTTCTTTTAAGAGGTTTATAGGCTCCTAAAACAAGTATGGATATAGATATCGATCGGATAATTCATTAGAGCATCGGATAAAATACTTTTCGGTTTTGTCCTTTATTCCTGCTTTTTATATGACGTGTCCAGTTCTGGGTTCAATGAATTGGTGTTGATGTGATCCTGTTCCAAAATTAGAGACAATTCTTGGATTCTGTGGTACATTCTGTATTACATTCTACAGCAGTGATTGCATCGACCTTCAAAATATTTCAGCTCACAAATCAATGGATGTCTTGTAAAAACGGAGATGAATGTACAGCGAAAACTCGTATGAAACGTTACGTGTATATTTGAGAATATATTCAAGAATCGATCATTTCATTTTAAACGTCACTAGATTTGCTTTTTCTAAATTTTCTTTCTGAAATTCTGAATGATTGACTATATTAATAAAAACGAGTCTTGAAAGAATTACCGCTTTCTTTTTTGCATATTTTTATTGGCGAACTGTTCGTTAGATCTACAGACTAAAGTTTTCCTATCTGTGTATATATGTTTATATAACTCTCTCTCTCTCTCTCTCTCTCTCTCTCTCTCTCTCTCTCTCTCTCTCTCTCTCTCTCTTATATATATATATATATATATATATATATATATATATATATATATATATATATATATATATATGTAAGAAATTAACAAACTAAGGAAAAGCATATTGTATATAAGTCGAAACAAATTGTTGGCTCTTTTGGATTTTTAATGACTTTTTAATGTTATATTACATTATATTATAACATAAATAAATTATTGGATTGTCAATTGAATCTCTCTGTTTAATTTATTGTTTATATATATATATATATATAAACAGATAACAGAAAGAAAAAAAGGGTGAGAAAAAGAAAAAGTGAATTATCTTATTTGATTTTGAATTATATTTAATTAAACAATGATTATCATTTCCCAAAATGGATTTTTGATTCAAAATTATAGTTTAGAAAGAAATTTTAACCAAATTCAAAAACAAAGCAACAACAACGAAGAAGGAAAAAAAACGCTACTAATTGTACACCGAATATTCAATTGTTTAAATGTGGCTATGAAAATGTAAATAAATACAGCATGGATTATTGTCCGCTTCAACGATAATGGTATAATGTGCAGTCAACAAAGGCCTTGAAAATACACAACACGTTTGATAAATGCTACCATTTTAAAGCATCACAAAATAATCTGACTATACATACGTACATACATACATACATACACATATATATATATGTAGGTAGACGTGTATGTATATGTACGAGATACAAGCATCGCACAGTAAAAAGATGTTCTTTGTTGTTATTTAAAACTAGTCTTTTATTTAATCATTTTCACTATAGACATGTTATTATAGATCTATACAACTATGGGATGATGGTAATAGTGGTTAGCAGCGATAGATTGTATGAGCTGATAGGAGTGTATATATGTATATGTATGTACGTACGTATATATACATATATATACATCCATACACACACACACACATATATATATATATATATATACATATAAATATATACTTTATATATACGTTTATATGTGTAAATATATATATATGTACATATATATATGTGTGTGTATGTGAGTGTGTACGTATGTATGTAGTGTGTATAGCAAGCATGATATATATATAAAAACAAAGAATGCAAAGAGGTAAAACAAATAAACCTAAAAAGGAAAAGAATGAGCGACTCGTTTGACTTCTTCCGGTATGAAAGGTGAAAGTTATTTAAAATCAATCCTGGGGTCAAAAGTAATGATCGAAATAATTACTGTCTTGACCTAAGGGCTGAAACTCTCCCATCCTAACATTTTCCAAATCTCCATCATTTAAACAGACTGACATGCATACACATTCATGCCCGCAGGCACGCAGTAACGTACACACAGAGACATTACACACATGCACATACATACACACATACAAATATATACAAATCTCTCTCTCTCTCTCTCTCTATATATATATATATATACATGCATACATACACAAACAGTATTTCCTTTTTAGTCTTGGTGTAGAAATACGAATAAAACGAACAATTCAGACTTTGTCTTTTATGCTATAATCTACGCTCTGAACTTCTTTTTTTTTCACTAAAATCTTGGCAAACATCCTTTTTGGCTCGTGTCTAACGATTCCCTCCAGCTCTTGTACTAAATGGTCACATCGGCTGGTACCTTTGGGTGTCTGTGTCTATTCTAAATAACGTCATTCAATAATACAGACATCGTTGTTGTAAATTTTGAAAATAGTCCCTTCTATCACGGCTGGCATTAACCAAAGATCTCTAACAATAGTCGTATCTACCAATGTCACATTTCTTTGGTTTCTGCATGCTGTACTTCAATCTACAATTGTCATTGTCGTTGAGCCGAAAAAAGTATTTCCCTCGATAACTGCTGTTGTTCCCTGTAAATAGTACCAACAACTACCTACAATATTCTCATCAATGATAAATGTATAATTTGTGCCTAATACTAATAACTAGTGTAGAACAGGGTATCGTACGAACTAATTGACTATGTATATATTACATGTGCAGAGGTGATGCGATGAATTTTACATTAATACAGGCTCTATATTAATCGGCGTGATGTGTCCGAATACAAGCCGTGTGCTGTAGCGTATGAATACATGTGTTCTGTGATCTCGCAAAGACATATTACACTAATGCTAAGGTTTATAGTAACTGAAGCGTTGATAACGGCACTATATTTCGTGTATTAGAGGAGGGAGTTAGTGCATGTCATGACCTGTTCAGTAATAAGACAATTATTGTAGCTGTACATGCGCAGGAATATAATTGATATGTGCGAATGTATGTCATCGGATGCCACGAGCCTACAACAAGCAAAGAGTGTGTACGCATGCGTATGTGTGTATATATATATACATATATATATATATATATATATATATTGTATATGTGTGTATGCATGTATGGTCAGTTATAATTGTGTCGTAGAAGATTTAGATCTACTTGAAAATATAGCGCAAACAAGTCAACCGTGTCTTATGCCAATAACGCACACAGATATAGAGAAGTGCTTAAGGAGTTCGCTTCACAACCATGAGAACTAGAGTTCGATCTCATTGCTTGGTATTTTGAAGTAGGGTTCTTTTTTTGTTTTTCTTCTTTTACTTTGACCTCGGGTCGAGAATCGACCCAAGATGGGTGAGTGTATTTGAATAGCACGAAACTGCGAAGATTATAACTCAAAGATACACCCTTTATCATATACCGCATCACGCCGATTCGTGTCGAGAATTACGTTAAGAGTACACATGTTTGTAGTTTACTCAGCCACTTACACGATTATCTAACGATTAAGAAGTTTAATTAATGGAAAAGCTCGACGAACCAGACGCTCGTCGGGACCAACGGAAGGTTCTTTAAAAGGTCAATAAAACTGTTCCGTGTCTTTCGCGAATTCTCTTAACTGCAGCTATTTTAAACCATTTCGTTGTAAATAGACATCACGATGCGTAAATGCAATTAATTTATTGCCCTGAAGCATTGTGTGTTATTGT
The DNA here is from genome assembly GCF_046866305.1 of Octopus bimaculoides. Taxonomy (NCBI): domain Eukaryota; kingdom Metazoa; phylum Mollusca; class Cephalopoda; order Octopoda; family Octopodidae; genus Octopus; species Octopus bimaculoides. Next base: position 53,700,941 of record NC_142942.1, read on the forward strand.
ACAGTTAATGAGGGTGTTGTGAGCCTGTGCTAGTTCAGGGCCCAGCAATATGTCCTTCTTATGAATCTGGGGCGTTGGGGGAAATACTGAAACAAGCGATACACAGTTTAAACAATTTTCGCTGCACTACCACTACTACTACTACTACTACTACTGCTGCTGCTGCTGCTGCTGTTGCTACTGCGGCTTCTTCGGCGTCCATCAACACTGCAACGGCGGCAAGCATTGCGAGTGGTGGTGGTACTACTTTCCTCGCACCCCCACCCCACCACCACCACCACCACTACCATCACCATCACCGCTACTACCACAATCACCACCATCACCATAACAACAACCCCACCACAGCTGTTATCACCTGCTCCACCACAAGCGTTATCCTCAACACCACCACCACCACCAGCGCCACTGCCACACCAACCACCACCACCACCACCACTACCGCCACTGCCACACCAACCACCACCACCACCACCACTACCACTAGCGCCACTGCCACACCAACCACCACCACCACCACCACCACCACCAGCGCCACTGCTACACCAACCACCACCACCACCGCCACTAAGCCAAAATAGAATACACATGAATGGCTGAATGGCTCAATGAGATGGTATATGTTAGAGGTTTTCCGATGGTTATGAAGTTCAAGCGTAAAGGGCAAACATAATCTGTGTTTGCCTCTAAAACCTTAATTGGATTAATGCATAAGCAGCAGCAGCAGCAGCAGCAGCAGCAGCAACAGCAGCAGTTGCATCAACAAAACAATGTTCTCATTTCGAATCAATGAAAGATCTTTTTCCGTGGTCATACAACTTGCTAAAAATACCAGCCAGCTCTTTGCCGCATCCCATTATCGTCATCATCATCATCATCGTCACTATGATCACCAATATCATTGTCGTCGTTGTCATCGACAACTGCCAAATCGTGGGGCGTTGGCGGCTCTTCAGAGCTCTCCGGAGATTAAAAAGACATGTCCGAAGACGTTCGTTTTGCAACCACATGGCTTCGGGCTCAGTCCCACTACGCGGCACCTTGGGGAAATATTCTACTATACTCCTTAGCCAACCAATTCTTTGTGAAAAAATTTGGTAGGCTGGAACTGTGTAGAAACTTGTCGTATGCATGTGCTGGATTCTGATCATATAGGGGAAAAATCTAGATGGTCACGGTTGGAAATCCTTTGAGTACATTGGTGTTATTTAACGTCAGGTTAACCTCGATCTAGTCAATCAGGGATGACCTGGGGTTAAATAACACGAATGTAATACAACAACCACCACCACTAGCGTCACCGCTCCTACCAAAACTACTACTACTACTACTACTACTACTACTACTACTAGTGCTGCTGTTGCTACTACTACTACTGCTGCAACTGCTAATAATAATAATAATAATAATAATAATCATAATAATAACTGCTGCTGTTGCCAGTGCTTCTGCTAAGGATCTTTGGTGACCTTTTCTGTACCCAAATACGCATTTCCTAAAGAAATATCCTATTCCGAGATCGTATGGCACTAACCCCACCCACCCCATTCTCACTATCCCCGCTTCTAAAACACCAACAAAAAAAATTGTAAAAACACTCCCATCATATCTGTTTTCTCGGAAAGTAGCCATGTTGTGCCCTTCTCTTTTTCCCTCTCTCTCTTTCTTTCTTTCTTTCTCTCTTTCCTTTTTTTCATTTCATTTCATTTCATTTCATTTCTCCTCATATGTTCAGCGAAGTGTTTTCGGAATAATCAGCGTAGCGTTCCATGGAAACGTCAGCAAAGCTGAATTGCAAGACGCTAGCGTTATTATTACTAGAGTCAACATTATCAAGCAGAAATGATATTTCTTTTGCTACACACAATATTGTCAGACTCACAACCCGACGGGCATTTTAATTAAGTTGCGCTTCGAATTCACAATTTTTTCGTTTCAATGCCGCCATATTAACAAACACGAAGTTTCCCGCCAATTCTTACGTATTTATATTGTTGTTTTGCTTGTTGTTTTTATTTTGATACGTATTCTAATGATGATCTGTTATAATTGCGTTAATTAAGGATTTTACACTACGCTTCTGTATAGGCTATGTCAAGGTGTACGCATGCATGAATGTATGTATGTATAAGTGCATGTATGAATGCAAATGAATGATTTGTAAGTACAGGTGTATACACAAATATCCATATGCAGAGGTTAAGTATATGCTTGCATGTGGCTGTGTGGTAAGTAGCTTGCTTACCAACCACATGGTTCCGGGTTCAGTCCCAATGCATGGCACCTCGGGCCGACCAATGCCTTGTGAGTGGATTTGATAGACGGAAACTGAAAGAAGCCCGTCGTATATATATCTATGTGTGTGTGTTTGTGTGCCTGTGTTTGTCCTCCCCAACATCACTTGACAACCGATGCTGGTGTGTTTACGTCTCCGTAACTTAGCGGTTCGGCAGAAGAGCCCTGTGGAATAATTACTAGGCTTACAAAGAATAAGTCCTGGGGTCGATTTGCTCGAGTAAAGGTGGTACTCCAGCATGGCCGCAGTCAAATGACTGAAACAGCTAAAAGAATATATATATATATATAATTTTCAGGTGTTATGGTGTGTAAAATCGTACAGGATTAATGAATGTCTAATCAAGACAAAAATATTTTAAGTGACGTATTTTAATTTAACCAATAGCTTGTGCCCACTCAAACATTCACGCACACATCAAACTCAATGACCCACATCCATAAAATTGGTTCAGAATTCCTTTGTTAACTAATTACATCCTCAATGTGACGTTTATGCGAATATTATTTGGAAAATTATCACGAATCTGCAATCACTGAAGACTAATACGAAGTAAACATGGTTACTTCTGTGATAATATAAGGATGCTGTGCAGGCGGCGAGCTGGCCGAATCGAGTAATATAAAGAATTCGGTGAAAATTCTCACCTCAAAAGGAATATAATCATTTAGAATTGGTGACCAAGAGCCGGAAGTTGAGAAATGGTTATCAGGAATGCAATGACTTACCTGCAAATAAAAAGAAGATGAAAATATTTCATTGTATTAAGAACAGACGAGACATCACTTCAAAATAAACGTAATTTACATATATATATATCAAATATATTATAATTTATACATATATAGTAAATATATTATAATTTATACACAAATAGTAAATATAATTTAAACAGATATAGTAAGTTCAATTAGTAATGAAATTGATCACCAATATGGCGCTATCGAGGATTCTGTATTGAGATTTCCTAAGCTGGTTGGAGGCCAGCATTCATTATGTCACCAATAGATACGTAATGCACACATGTGTGTATGTATGTATGTATGTACGTAAGCGTGGTGTTACATGATAATATAGGCGGCCAGATTGTTCTATTATATTATTCGGTCTTTGAATTTGGTTTTGAAGATTCTTGATATGACCTTGTGTGTTGAAGTAGAATTTATCTCGGGAGGGTCATTATAGCAGTAATAAGCGCGCACACACACACACACACACACACACACTGATCCTATTTCACTTCTTTTACTATCATTAGTAAATCCATGTATACTTAACCAATTAACTAATCGATTGTTCGATTAATCGTTCGGTTACCATTCGCGATCCAATTAATTTATTATATAACATGTTTTATTATACAAGTCCTTCATTGCTGACATAGCCACGAAGCCTTGACATTTTAAAGGTGAACGACAAAACAAATTTCGGCAGAATTTGAAGTCAGAGTGTAAATGGTTGTAAAGAAATACTGCAAAGCATTCTGACATTTTGTCTGACGCTCTTCTGGAAATTCCAGATACAGACTATAAGATTAATATCATATACATATACAAATACGCAAACACACACATACATATGCATACATATAT
>NC_142942.1:53709828-53714828 GCF_046866305.1 Octopus bimaculoides
TATATATATATATATATATATATATATATATATACATATATATATATATATATATATATATATATATATATATATATATATACATATATATATATATATATATATATATATATATATACATATATATATATATATATATATATATATATATATATATATATATATATATATATATGTATATATATATATATATATATATATATATATATATATATATATGTATATATATATATATATATATATATGTATATATATATATATATATATATATATATATATATATGTATATATATATATATATATATATATATATATGTATATATATATATATATATATATATATATATATATATGTATATATATATATATATATATATGTATATATATATATATATATATATATATATATATATATATATATATATATATATGTATATATATATATATATATATATATATATATATATATGTATATATATATATATATATATATATATATATATATATGTATATATATATATATGTATATATATATATATATATATATATGTATATATAAATGAGTAGTATAACATGTGTATTCGCAGGATCACAGAAAGCTCTTCTTACGAACTCGGTTAGCAGTCCAAATAAAGGCATGTTCACCTCTTATACCTCCTACCTTTGTGGTTATAAATACATACGTATGTGTGTGTGTGTATTTCTCACGACAATCATTACCACTTGACAACTGGTATTGGTTTCATTTTTGTTCCACTAACCTAGCGGCTCAACAAAGGAGTCCGACAGTCGGGGAGCCATATGCTCGACTAAATCTCTTGAAGGCGGTGCCCTAGCATGACCACCATTCAATGCTTAAAACAAGTACAAAAAAGATTAAAAGATTTAAAAAAAGATACGGTTTTACAACACTGATAATGTGTTATTTTTATGATTATTATTATTACCCAGGCATAAAAATAAAAAACAGCAGAAGGACAGAACGAAGCGTATATAACTTTTTCCTTTTTTTAAAATTTTTTTGTTATGTTCATCAAATGATATGAAGCAGAGTGAATTGGTTTTTCCCCGAGAAATTCAAAAGGGCTCTTGGACTCAGTTGATCCCGTTTCGACACGCCGGGAGTTGATTTTTCTCCTCTGAATATCTCTCGCCATTAGACACCATTATAACACATCTGATAAAAGCAGTGAAACTTTGTTCAACTATAAACAACCATACAATTGTCTCATTTGCTGTGCTTTACTTCCACACATTTACAGCTCGTTGATCCGCTCTCTATCCCCTTCCTCCTCCCACTACGTCTCCTTCGTTTTCAGAACCCCTCCCCTTCAGTCTCGCCGCTCTCTCTCTTTCCTTTCGGTAAGCCCATTCCCCTTTCTCTCCCTAAATCGCCTCCGTTTGTTTCCCAAACATTAGTCATCGTACGTGATATTTCTAATAGTCTTTTATTTCGTTCGATAATTTCACAGTCTATACAGGATACACATGACCGATAACTGACCCCCAATCATTATAAACCTACCCCCTCTTTCCCCCCCGCTATCACCTTACCCACAATCCCCAAAGGTCCCACAACAGTTCCCTAGACTACAAAAACGCACTGAAACTTCCACGCACACACACACACACACACGCGCGCGCACTATCTGTGCAATGGAAGATAGTTTTCGGGACGACACGCTATTTAAGTCAAAGAATCAATGACGTTATTTCAACGATTTCGTGCAAAATTATCATTCATCGTCAGCGTATATACACACTCATACATACATACATACATACATACATACATACATACATACATACATGCATATATGAATCTGTGTGTGTGCATTTTTAATTACACATATGTGTCTATGTGTGTATATTATATATATATATATATATATATATATATATATATATGTATGTATATATATGTATATATATATGTATATATATGTGTGTATATACATATATACACACACAAACACACACACATATTTATATATATATATATATATATATACATAAAGTTATATATATATGCATACATACATATATATATACATACATATATACGTACATATATATATATGTACATATATGCAATATACATATATATGTATATATTAGATGCACATATATCTTATGTTATGCACTCACACACACACACAAACACATACACAGCAAATAGCGAGATCTTTATCATTATTTAACGGTATCCACCCTTCCGAAAACCATAACTTAGTGCTGTGTATATTATATACAAATCAAATTGTTTATCTCTAGCTCATGATATTGTTGTTGTTCTTCTTCTTATTGGAGTCATTGATTCTCGAAGCGAACGCGGATCAAATATCTATCGTTGGTTTCACCCCTTTCTCCTAGCGAAGCGATAATATTCTTCTTCCTCCTCCTCCCTTTTCTTCTTCTTCTTCTTCTTCTTCCACACTTAATCATTTTACTTATCTCATTATTCTATTCTTCTTCAGTATTTTATTCTCATTCATTGCAAGCTACTTCTTTTCTTTCGCACTCTTTCTCGCCGTAACGTTTTTCTAATACCACCACCACCACCACCACCACCAACTTCATCCTCATCACGATCCTTCTTCCCATCCTCCTCCTCATTATGCTCATCATCATCATTTCATCATCTAATTATTTCATTTAACTACATTTCCCATAGGACCATCAATACATTTCTCAGTAGCGAGCACGTGTTAAGTACAAACAAGTATGTCATTAGGTCTATCTATCTATCTATCTATCTATCTATCTATCTATCTATCTACCAATCTATTTATAGGTCTCACAATTATATACATATATGCTTGTGTGTGTGTGTGTGTGTGTACAGACGTGCGTGTTTTCATGGACAAACACGAAAAATTGGTATTCAATACCAGCCAATTTTCTTACGCACAAAATCCATGCTTGCGTATATGCCTACTCATTCACATGCCCCCTCCCCACATAAATACTTCCTAATCCTCACACGTAGTAGTAGTACATTGGAAAAAGAAGGTGAATATGCATTCTGAGTGTACAAGAAGATACATTAATACACTTAACCGGTTTCAGATGTGTTTGATTTTCAAAATTGAGTGATGTGGAGCTGTGTCGCATACTGTGCCGTTAACATATGTATATACATACATACATACATACATACATACACACACACACACACACACACACACACATTATATATATATATTTATATATATATATATATATATATATATATATATATATATATATATATATATATATATATATCCGCGTTGTTCTCGCGTGAAGATTGCAGTGGCGTGAAACTTGAGTTGTAGGATACAGATTTATTTACGATAAACTCTGTATATATATATATATATATATTTGTGTGTGTGTGTGTGTGTGTGTGTGTGTGTGTGTGTGTGTGTGTGTGTGTGTGAGTGTGTGTGTGTGTGCGTGCGTGTGTGCGTGTGTGGGTATGTATGTGTGTGATTGTGTGTGTGTGATTGTGTGTGGACGATTGGATAATTAGCATACGCGTGGGTGTACGCAACACGTATTCACATCCGTACCTACCTACATGTCTATGTCTATACATATTTATTAAATATCATTTCATATCTGTACATAAACGCACGTATACAAATATATAGACCATACACATACACATACGTACGCATTCATATATTCATATATATTGATCTATGATATACATACATATATATATACATACATGCATGAATATCTATATATACGCACATTATTGATATATATACATGTACGAATATATGTATGTATGTATGTATGTATGTATGCATGCATGCATGCCTGTGTGCATTCATAAGGGTGAAGCTATTAATGCCGTCTAAGTGCTGTAATAAATTCACTTTAGAGATGGCTGAAGTTAGACTGGGATTATTGAAAAGTATCTTTCGGAGTGGAAAGTAATGGAGTTGAGGCAGGATCTGAGATGATAACAACGTTGAGTTGAGACAACGTGTGAAAAGAAAGAGAGGCGTGAGATGAGAAAGAGTTGGAGGAGAAGGCAGGAAAGTGGAAACGTAATGGTGGCGGTGATGGTAGGAGGTGAGCTGGGGGTGGGGGGGTTAAGATATAGAGTTTCAGGGAAGAAAAGAGCGAGAGGAAAAAGGCGAGATAAAGAGAAAGAAAGAGATTTAAGAGGTTTTGGATTCAATTGATGCTGATGTGGGTCCAGATTTCGTTATGTTGTGATATAAAGCAGAGCTTCGTATGAGAAATAACTATATACATAAATATCTATACCTTGTTTATATGCGTGGCTTGTGTGTGTGTGTGTGTGTGTGTGTGTGTGTGTGTGTGTGTGTGTATGTGTGTGTGCGTGTGTGTGTGTGTGCGTGCGAGATAGGGGAAGAAGGTGAGTGCGTGCGTCTGTGCGTCAGTGCGTATATGCGTTTATGTATGTGATTGTGCACAAGTACTTGCATAATGATTTATGGCACATATTAAAAAATGTGAATATATATATGCAAACACATAAATATATATATACATATACACATATACATGCATATGTACGTATATATATATATATATATATATATATATACATACACATTTATATGTATATATATATATACACATATATATATATACATACATATGTATACATATATATATATATGTTGATATATATATATAATTTTATGAATATCTATGCATATGTCTGACATGCATTCATAGAACGCATGTGCCGTACAAGCACTTATAAATGCAATGTGTGTCTATGTATACGTGTTTATGCTAACTCCTTTTTCTCTCTCTCATGTTCGTCTGTATGTGTATGGGTATGCCTTAACGCTGGTTTATTAGGTTCACCATACTCGTGTGTCAGAGAGAGCAATACAAAATGAAAGAAAAAATATAAGCACATACATATATATATATATATATATATATACAGAGAGAGAGAAATAGAAAAGGAAAATGACAACATCATCATCAGCAGCAGCAGCAACAATGCCAACTTCAGCAGCTAC
>NC_142942.1:53717328-53789828 GCF_046866305.1 Octopus bimaculoides
GTATTATTGCATCAATTCAAAAACCAACCAAAAGGAAAGAGAGAGAGAGATAGATAGAAAGAGAGAAAGAGAGAGAGGAAGAGAACAGAATAACCCCCCCCCCCAAAAAAAAAACAAATAAAAGAAAATCAAATATAAGCAAACGTTATAAAAACTGCAATGGCGGGAAATCATGGATAAACTAGACATCCAAATCGATGACATCAGCAACAACAACAACATCGTTGAGGATAAAATATAATAACGAGGACAATATGAATCAATGAAGAAGCTACTACGTGGTCGCTGCCCCTGCTAGAAGTAGCACCCGAATCTCTCTGAAAATCCTCTTTACCCTCTTAAATAAGGAAAAATGCATTAGATAATGTAGTCTTAGATACACTTAGACTGATACGTTGGCCATGGTTGGGATGGCCTTGATTGTAGGTCTGCTGTGTCAGGACTGACCATAAGGGCTAAAGGAGAATATTGAGCCGAGGATGCAGCCTTTATGTGGTCAGTGGGTATCTTAAAAATAGCAGCTAAGACACTCTATCTCACATTCAACTGTTTTTAAAGACAGACATGAGCAATACTGCTCCATCCATGATCACCCACCCTTCGTATATATATATATGTATACATATATATATTGTGTGTGTGGGGTGGAGGTCATGAATGGAATACCTTTGCTCATCGGTCTGCTCAGGCAGGGCTGTACTGGGGTTAAACAACAGCCAAAACTATATGAGCCAACGATAATTTCAGCTCAAAGGTGCTGACCTGTTAATGAGCGAAATAGCAGCCAAATCTTCCTCACATTACAAATCATCGTCGTAATAAGGAAAGCACATATTTGATAATAGAGCCTTAGATACACAATGCCTCGAAAAAGAGAGAAAAGCGAGGAAAAGTCGAGATGGTCACGGCAGGAATCCCTTTGATTATAAGTCTTTTTGATTAAAGCCGGTCTGCGGTTGAACAACACTGACAACAACACAGCGAGAGCAAGAAAACAATAACAACAACATTAACAATAAAAGCAGTTACAATAAAATTTATAAAAAAACAATAGCAAAACAAAAACAACAGCAAAAGTTACATAGAAAACAACAACAATAATAATAATGAAGAAGAAGAAGAACAGCAAGAATACGGCACAGTACAACAACAACTACAAAACGAACAAGTGTAGAACCGTGGATAACGGAACACTTGGAACGAATTAACAAATACTCAAAAAAAAAAACAATGAGAAACAAAGAGAAAAAAATGTATAGATTGAAAAAAGAAAACGGAAGAGAAAATAGTGAAGAATTGCTAAAGTTACCATTCTTTTACTAATGGAATGACAAAAGTATAGGAAACAATGATTGAACAAATGTTAAATGGCAAATGTTCCTCTTTTAGCTTCGTTGTTCTTCGAGTAAATAACTGCTGCATTTTCCTCTTGGATGCCAACAGTCTTAATATAATGACGACAAACGTAGAAATGTAATGTCAAATTGAGAGAGAGGGGGAGAGAGAGATGGAGGAAGGGAGTCAGGGTGGAGGGTGAAAGAGATGGAGGGAAAGAAAGAGAGAAAAGTGTGTGTGGGGGAGGGATTTTGATTTTGTACAAGATGCAAACCTTGAAAAACGTAAGATTTTGTTGTTTCGTCGTTGGAAGAAAAACAAAAATGGTAAGAAACGGTAAGAAAATGATAAGTGCTGTGAGGTATTGTGTTAGATTTGTTTGTATACAGCTTCTACTACTACTACTGCCTTTACTACTACTACTACTGATATTACTTCTACTACTACTACTACTACTACTGCTGCTGCTACAACAACAACAGCTACTACTAATGCAGCTGCTGCTTCTACTACTACTACTACTACTATTACTACTGCTTTTACTACTATTACTACTGCTTTTACTTCTACTACTACTACTACTGCTGCTGCTGCAACAACAACAGCTACTACTAATGCAGCTGTTGCTTCTACTACTACTACTACTACTACTACTACTACTACTACTACTACTACTACTACTGCTGCTTCTACTATGTCTAAACACAACATTTATGTGTGTCTGTGTATGGCAATTACAGTCGAATGGATTCTATGGTTTCTCGTCTGTCCTTGTGGCGATATTACGCCACACTTCAAAGTTCCACTTAATTTTGGATGCTCTTGGATTCGCCGATTACCAAAACATCAGCGAACCTCCTTTAACACGGACTCTTCTTTCGCACCAGTGGAATGGATAGTTTATCTGTTGAATCATGTCATAATGTCTAGCCATCAAGTATAGTGTGTTCCACTTTGATATGCTCCTACGCATTAAAGATATGCTCTTTAATCAATGCACACATATACATATACATACACACACACACACACACACACACATATATATATCTGAAGAGTGTAGCTAATTCTGCGCAGTGGAGGCGTCTTCATTATTAAAATCGATCCTTTATTGGCTGTCAAACATTAAAAATGAATGATGGATCATAATTATATTTGCACGGAAGTCTAGATGATGCTTTGGTGAGATTTGTGCAAACCAGTCGAACCCACTCTTACTGGCGCTTGTGTGTGTGTGTGTGTGTGTGTGTGTGTGTGTGTGTGTGTGTGTGTGTGTGTGTGTGTATTCTTTTATTCTTTAATTTGTTTCAGTAATTTGACTGCGACCATGCTGTAGCACCGACTTTAGTCGAACAAATCGACCTCAGGACTTATTCTTTGTAAGCCTCGTACCTATTCTATCGGATGTCAAGCGATGGTGGGAGTGGGGACAAACACAGACACACACAAACACCCCCCCCCCACACACACGCATATATATATACATATATACGACGGGCTTCTTTCAGTTTCCGTCTACCAAATCCACTCACAAGGCTTTGGTCGGCCCGAAGCCAAAGTAGAAGACACTTGCCCAAGGTACCACGCAGTCGGACTGAACCCGGATCCATGTGGTTGGTAAGCAAGCTACTAGCCACACAGCTAATCCTGCGCCTACTATATATGTTTGCGAACCTTAGGTTAGTTAAAATATGTTTGTGAGATATTTCAAATTCTGAGGGCAAATTTCCTGTAGTTATCGTAGAGAAAATATTCTCTCTTGTGGTAAAAATGGTGTAAAAACATCACATCTATCCCGTGCTGTACCCTTTCGGATTCCCAGGCGCCGCGTTTCTAGCTCTTTAGCCGTCATCAACACACACGCACACACACACACACACACACACACACACACACACACACACACACACACGTGTTTGTGTGTTAATAATGGGTTTTTTTTCTCATGTCGAGTTATAATAAATACAATTTACCATTAAACTGAAAAATATCTTCTTGTATTTTTTTTTTGTCGAAGTACATATTTATTTTACTTATAGATTCACACATATACACCCAACAGTACACACAGACACTCCACATTACTCGCATAACTGAATACATACGTACAGGCATAGCACACATACACACCATCACATTCACTCCACTCACACACACACTCATCCACACGCTCATTCACACAAAGCAAACAACACAGTATAAATATTTATATATTAAATAATATAAGGCAATAATGCTATTAGAGATGCATGTTTACAACATGGAACAAAGAAATGCAGTAGTTTACTTGAAATAGAGTAAGGTAAAAGAAAAAAAAATGTAATAACCACCACCACCACCATTACCGAACCCCACCACCGCCAACAACAGCGAAATCTATAAATAGACAGTTCCGATTCCTCAAAGTGTCACTTGAGTCAGCAATCAGTTACAAGTAGCTTCGCCAACCCCCGAATCTTGTCTGTCGATAGATGCCGCATTCCAAGCGGAACTTGAAATTATTGCGCTTGTTTTTATATTCTGGTTCTTAGTGTTCTTGTCGTTGTTGTTGTGGTTGTGGTTGTTAGTGTCAGTGATGTTGCTGGTGGTGATGGTGTATTGGTGGTGGTGGTGGTGGTGGTGGTGGTGTTGATGTTGTTGTTTATGACGCTTTTTTTTTCTTTCAAAAATAAACAAATAATTATTTTGATTTCTATTTCTATACGCATACAAACATGGTGGTGTTTGTGTGCAAGTGCGTTTGTGTGCATGTAAATATATGCGTGTATATATATATACATGTGTGTATGTGTGTATATATATATATATATATATATATATATATATATATATACACACATATATGTGCATACATATATGTATATATATATATATATGTGTGTATGTATGTGTGTGTATATATATCTGTATCTATCGATCTATATATATATATATATATATATAGATAGATAGATAGACTGCGCGTGTAAGGGCATGCATATGTTTGTGTGTTGCGGGATGTGTTAGTTTATGCGTAGACAAGAGAGCTGCGCTCGGAGATTGATCCATCAAGTTGCCTTCTATGTTCATTGAAGCAGAATTGCTTTACATCGATGTGCCACTCTGTATTCTTTACATACATACACACATACACACATACACACATACACACATACGTACATACATACATACATACACACATATATTTGAAGCATAACTAATCGAAAATTACAGTGACAGGTATGATTTGATGCATACACACGTAAAACATCAGCCCTTTGGTTACACACACACACACACACACACACATATATCTAAGTATGTATGTATGTATGTGTGATGGCGCGTTCAACATAATTTAGCTATGAATAAGGCATGATGCTTTCTCCCCCATTTATACATACATAGTCAGTACATATATTCTTTTATTCTTTTATTTGTTTCAGTCATTTGACTGTGGCCATGCTGGAGCACCGCCTTTTAGTCGAACAAATCGACACCCAGGACTTATTCTTTGTAAGCCTGGTACTTATTTTATCGGTCTCTTTTGACAAACCGCTAATTTACGGGGACGTAAACACACCAGCATCGGTTGTCAAGCGATGCTGGGGGTACAAACACAGACACACAAACATATACACACGCATACACACACATATATATATAACTTTGATAGTTTTCGGCCAGTATAGGCCCAGGCCATGTCTAACTTAACAGCACCACCTGGTGAAGTCTTTTAGTCACATATGGGTACCCATGGCCCACTCTACCAAAGAGTTATTATTCTTGGAGACATATCCGGGGGTAGGAGGTTGGTCCGGGATATTTTGAAGAAATTTGTCCAGTGAATTTTATGAGATCAGTTTCCGACACAAAGACACACACATAGACACACACACACATACACATACGACGGGCTTCCACACATTTTCCGTTTACCAAATTCACTTAAAAGGTTTTGGTCGACCCCCGGGGCCATGGTAGAAGACACTTGCCCAATGTGCCGCAAAGCACGTTGATGCAAAGCGTGCTTATTAACCACAAATCCACGTCTGAACCGGGGAAAGAAATCGATATGTTTATTTGTGGACGACTTGATATCGGTATTTTATAAGAGAAACAGAAATAAAGAAAACAAAACACGGAGAGAAACCGATGCAGAGAGAGAGAGAGAGAGAGAGAGAGAGAGAGAGAGAGAGAGAGAGAGAGAGAGAGAGAGAGAGAGAGAGAGAGAGAAGCAAAGAAAGGTAAGATAGAGAAAGAAAGAGAGACAGACAGACAAGGAAAGAAGGCTTCTTAATTATTCGTTGCAAAACTTTAATGCGAATTCCTTCTACTCCAACTGGAATCTAGATCTTCGCAAGGGATATTTTATAAACTAATTTAGAAAGATAATTTCTCTCAAATGGTTGCTTTAATCGCTTATATCTAGCCATTACTGGTGTCAGGTGTTTACGTATTTATTATTAATAAATTTTATCCTACATTCCTCTCTCTTTTTCTCTCTTTCTGTTCGTCTAAGTCATTAGAGATTTCGATTGCAGCATTTTGTATTATAACCTTCGCCTGCAGATATAAGAAGCCTATATATGAAACTGCACAGAACTAGAAATTCTAAATCCAGCTACACTTTTCCTAACATTATCAGAAAATTTCTTTCTTTCATTCTGACCAAAAAAATCTATTCTGTTAGAGTCTCTGGAGACGATTTTACAGATATTCATATCAGATTGCAACAATAACGATTCTTAAATGTATTTTTGATTGCGTATTGGTGATGCGTGTATATATATATATATATATATATATATATATACACACACACACACATATATATATATATATATATGTATGTACACATGCATGTATTATGCATGTATATGTATATGAAATTATTAAAGTAAATACAGGAATAAATTTCTTAAAAATACATAAAAAATCTAAATATAAAAATGTGCAAATAATTCATAAATAAATGCATAAAATCGTTTTATTCTGCAAAAAAGCAATAACAATAATAATAGTAATAATAATAATAATAATAATAATAATAATAATAATAATAATAGTAATAAAAGTACGGTGAGTAGAGAAAGAAAAAAAAAGACATCTTCCTTGTAAGATCGTAAAATTATAGTATCTTCCACAACATTTATTGAGAATTAAGAGAAGAAAATGGCGATGCCAACCGTCCTTCGAATTTATAACTGAGAAATAAATAGAGTAATTAAAAAAATATTATTTAATGACTCTATTTCGTTTTCTCTTCTCTCGTATTTATTATTTTACACTCTGCGTGCTGTGTATAAATATATATTGTGCTCTGTAAATATCAGTCTTTACTCCAGGGATAAATTTAATGATGAAGCGTTTCAAGGTTTCTTTTTAAAATTGTTTTTCTCGCCATTAAATCTTCAATGGCGTTCGTTGTAATATTTACAGATCAACGAAGAGCAGCAGCAGGTAGAGATGGGGCGGTGGAGCATCGGAAATCTAAAAATGACACGTCTTTCTTGTACAATGTCATTTAAGGGCCTTTCCCATTCTAAGGTCAAATCCCAAAGAGTTTTCCTGCTTTAACCCTTTGTCTCCCTTAAGGAAACCCAATTAAATACTCGGGGACGATCCAATCCTTTAAGTCTTCTCTTTTGCTTTTTTTTTTTCAGTCTTTAGACTGCGGCCCTGCTGGGGCATCGCCTTGGAGGCTTTTAATCGAAAAAATCTGGCCTGGTACTCAGGATTTAAAAAACAAAACCTGCTATTGTTCCATCAGTTGGTTTCTTTTGCTTAACCGGTAGGTTACGTGGACTTAAACAAACCAACACCGGTTATCAAGCAGTTGATAGCGCTACAAAACACCACCACAAAGACACACGCACATACACATATATTTCGTTATGAGCGAGAGAAAACTAATATTTCAAAATAGTAATCGGTGTATCATACTGAAAGTATATACATCGTTGAAACCTGATAATGTGTGGTATTCGTCTCGATATAGTATCTCCTATAAACGTATAGTGTTAAAAATCATAGAACTATACAATAGCAGGCGAAACTCGTCCAGATGAGTAGTGGCAATGCTAAATAAGTACATCTGCCCTCTTGAGTTTCACCAGTAGCAAGTATCCAAAGAGGCAGAAATCCATATTTAGTTAAACCACGACCTCTGCTGGACGATTGTTGTAAACTACTGATGTATTCCTGTTTATTTTATTTTATTTATTTTAACTCGTTTATAAGAGATACTTTCTCGAATTTAATACCGCCGTCTTCTAGGCTTTCAACGATGTATATATTGCAATTATAGTACGCAGATTGCAAGTTGCAGGTTGCTATTTTGTTGCTTATAACGAATTTTAATTCAGCCTGCCGGTTAATTGCACTTCCGTGACTTTTTAATCGCCGTTTTTTATCATGAGCGGCCAATCTTTTTTCTTAGCATGCCGTTGCTAGAGGATACTTGTCCCTGCCAAAGCCCAAAGAAGAAGAGGAAGTGATAACAGCTATAGACGAATAGTTTATCTATCGACTACCGAAGAGATGGAATGCAAAGATCGTACCGAAAGGGTTTGAACTTAGGAAGCAAAGCGTCGTATTTAAATAGCCATTACTATTAAATTTTAGCTTGTGTGTGAATCAAAGAGCTATTTGTAATAAGTTTTCTCAATGGAGGGAGTAATAAGGAGATATTTATTTCTGATGAGTTGCCAATGAAATGTGTAACATGTCAGCACAATCTGATGTTTTTCTGTATACAATGAGAGAATAACAAGAGGTATTCACATCTGTTTAAAGTTCCACAGCAATAGGTTTAAAACTGTAGCTTTACTTTAAAATTAGATGAGATTTCAATACTGTGTGGTGCATAGGTGAGATGGAGAGTCGCTGAAGAGATCAGAGGATGTGTAACGAAAGACAGTAAAATAAGAACAACAATATATCTGAAGTAAAAAACGAGTATATAATGCGTGTGTTTATTTGGCGAAAAAAAGTGACCTTTCCGAAATATAACAATGATATAATAGAACGTCTGCCAATTCAAAGCTCGTTTCCCAAATGGTTTACATTAAACAGGAACAACGCTATTTGATGCCTCATGGCATCAAATGCTCATAACCTGCTGGGGAAACAGTTCCGGATATATTTCACATAAGGAAGGAATTAATAGTGGCAACTGATAAGGAAGGTAGATCTATACCACGTGATGTATAAAGGTTGTCAGTGGTAAATTAAGTTATGGCAATATCCGCTGGTGAGGTAAGAACAGCTCCAAATTAGAGCATTCTCTTACCAAACACCTCCGTTTTTTCTAATTAACTATTTACCATACCTGTATGTACATACATGCATACATACGTACATACGGACAAGCACACACACACACACACATTCATGAAAAAAACATGGCTACAAGCACACTTACAAGCACACATGCACATGTCTATCCCTTTCTCTCTCTCCCCTTCTTTCTCTATCTATCTATGTCTATATGAGTGTGTATGTGTATATATGCCTGCCTATACATACATATACGCATACATGCACACACAAATATGCATATATATTTATACACACGTATACATACATAGAACAAATGCTTTCATGTATGGATGTACATGCTTATATATATATATATATATATATATATATATATATATATATATATATATACTGGATGCAATGAATAAACTGTCGTTTAAATTAAGCAAAAATGAAAATAACACTGACATCTCATTTTAAGAGAAATATTTACTGAAGTTACATAAAAATATCTTGAAATACTAAAGTGTAAATTTATTCAATAAAGTCACTTTTGACTTCCATCACCGCCACCAGAGGACTTCGGAAGCCCCCTCAGTGTCCTTGTTTAAGATGGTGAAAGCTACCTAATCGTTGTCTTCAGTTTATCTTTAGTGTTGCAAGGAGTTTTGTTGGTCTCCCGCTCAACTGCATCTCACGCATAATAATGGGGGGTTGCAGTCTGGGGAGTTAGGTGGCCAGATGTTAGGGGTGATGTGGTCGCAGATATTATCTGACAGCCACGACTGGGTTCTCCTGCTTGTGTGGCATGGTGCAGTGTCCTGTTGCCAGACATAGGGTCTTCCAGCAGCCACCGTCTTGAACCAGGGCAGCACTACTTCCTCAGGCACTCTATGTAGGCTTCTGTGTTGCGTCAAAGGCCGTGTGGGAAGATGAATGGAATCGCCACCACTAGTGATCACTCCAAACACCATGATGTTGATTGGATGCTTGATTTTTATCACTCTCGGTACATGTCCTCAGATTGATACCCAAACACTCTGAAATGTTCCTATTGGAGATTCCGGCGCGAATGCCAAGCACTGCAGCACGTCCTTTCCAAATTTCTGGCAGAGTGAATTGCGTCATGGGGCTGTTTGTCTCACAGACAGTGCCCAACTGACCCTACGTTACTGTGTAGTGGACAAAACGAAAAACACACAATGCGCATGTGCGAAATTGAAAATATAAAATGGTGACAATTTACTTATCGCACCCTATATATATACATAATAGATACATACGTATCTACAAAAACATGACCTTTGCATAAAGAAGTGGAATTTTTCTTTCCCCCCACCCAAAAAAAGAATTGCTAATAGCATTAATGCTGACTCGAAGAATTTATAGAATTTTTATAAAGAACTAAATACTATCGTAGAATCTTGGTTTGTCCTGGTGCCAAGGCGTTTCTTGAACCTGTCATCAAAGGGTTGCCAAGCCGTTCCCTCTTAAGAGACGAATATCCCGCTAAGTAATGCGTTGTCAAAATACATATACTATTCCTTAAACTGGGACAACTACTGGCAAATATTTTCCTATAATCGTTCAGAATAACTGGAAGATTTTGCTTTGTCTACAACATGAACAACAGCAATATTGCAAAAACATCACCAACAGCAGCAGAAACATTAACGATAAGATAGTTTGGAACTACTATACCGATGGTTGAAGACGTCAAAAATATGACAATAGTTTTTTTGGTTTTGCTTTGTTTTGTTTTTGCTTTGTTTTGTTTTCGAAAATGTCTTTTTTCCATTGACAGAAAGCAAGAGGTATGTATGGGATTAGGGAAAAGATGGGGGGAAATGAGTAAGTAACAGGGAGGGAGAAAGAAAGGAGGGGAACATGGATATATGAATGAAAGAGGGTAAGAAGGAGGTTTTCTTAGGAAGATTGAAGGTGGTGGGAAGATGTTTATATGCTTGTGCTTAGGTGTCTGTATATATGTCTATGTATCGTCTGTATGAGAAGGAAAGCGGTAAATATTGAGGGTGAGGTGAGAGATGAAATAGAAGGAAGTGAAGAAGACGAGAAGGAATGAAGGAAGGGAGGAAAAGAAAGAATGAATGAAAGAAACAATGAAAATAAGTTGAAGAAAATGAGTTAAGAATGAAGAAAAAGGTAAAGAACAGAAGGGAAGGAAATACACAAAAGAAGTTCTCTTTCCCCAAGAGAGATCGAGGGGGAGAGAGAATAGAGAGGGAGACCCTTTTAGCCAAAGGAGAAGAAATGAAAATCCGATTGGTAAAGGAGGGGAGAAGGAGCTGGAGAGAGAGAGAATAGAGGAGACCCATTTAACTGAAGAAGAAATGAGAAACCGACTGAGAAAGAAGGAGAACAGGAGCTAAAAGGAGTAAAAGAGAGAGAGAGAGAGAGAAAGAGGGGCGAGAAAGAGAGAGGGTGAGAAAGAGAAAGAGTGAAAGAGAGATGGAAATTCAGAGAAACATAGCAAAATATAAAAGAGAGAAAGGGAAATACAGGTGTATAGGTAAATCGAATAAATAAATATATAAATAAATAAATAAAAGGATGGAATAATTAAATAAATAAATAGATAATGGAAAAAAGAGTAAAATTATTGGACAGTTAAAGGAGAATGAAATTTCTTTGGAAGAAATGAAAAGAAACAAAATTGTGAAAATCAATTTAAAAAAAACTCAAACGAAGAATAATTGTCCAATTGTATTTGTAACGTTGCAAAGAAGAGGGGTCGGTGAGCTAATCATTTTGTGACATAATTTTGTTACGTCTAGTTTAGAAAATGGCTAACTGTCAAAGCTAACCAACGTCTGGGGCGAAAAGCAGCTGCAAAGCTGGAAGAATAAAAACGTAGCGAGGTCATAAAAGAATAAGCGGAAGCTGTTTAAATCATCTTTTACTTTTACTTATGGTGTGCATTTGCAGGAGAAATCTTAAATGAGGCATCGAAGACTTCGTTTTCTTTCTAAACACGGCTTTCCAATTTCCAAATTGCATTTCATAATGTTTGTTAGGGGAGGAGAAGCAATGCACTTTTATCCTTTTGCAGGCGTTTTTCAGTCTGGTGGAATTGATTCGGTTGATACCTCGCCTTGCCTGAACCACTTTCAGTTATTCTCGCAGAGAATAAAATAGAAAAAAATGAATACAAAAGAGAGAACCACAGTATCTGGTTCCAGATGCATAAAATAGAATGAATTTCGTTAAAAGCACCCAAGGGTCAAACTCTGTTTTAGACGTTTATATTGTCACAAAGAGAAACTATAATGGAATATTCTCGCCGCTGCTTTCACTAAGTAGTTATGGAAGTTAAGTAGATACATTAAACGATATCAACATGACATTAAATCTTGCAGATCTATATTAATCTACTGGTGTACACTTCCTGCTATCAGGTCGTCTTTATGTCAAAAACAACAATGGATACTTCAAACTTGACAAGGTTTAGACGTCTAAATCAACTGACCGTGTTTTCCTTCATCAGCAAGATTTGCAGTTCATTCTATGTGCATCGTGTTACTTAACGGTGAAGACAATAGATACAGGACTTGCGGGGAAATTATTTGCCATACACTACCGCTCTATCTCGGAAACTAAGCGGTAGATGTTATAGTGGTGGTGTTGGTTGCGATGATGGTATATATAATCACACATACACAGATGTGTGAATGTGTGTATGTAACTTGGAGTAATTATTTGTGGAATCTCGACTTCCAATAAGTAATAATACTCTACATCTAGTTTTGAGCACTCTCATTTTTCGTCTACACTTAGATATATGCATACATACAAACATATGTAAATATACGCACATATACATATACATACTTTATATACAAATGTATGTATATATATTTGTATGGGTATATATGTGTATATATATATATATATATATATATATATATATATATATACTCGACATGAAGATGACTTATTTACTGATGCCATAACAAATTACGACGCAATATGTTCAGGTTACAACACCGATGACACTCTACTACTTGCTGTGTTATGTGTGTGTGTGTGTGTGTGTGTGTATGTAGATGTAACTCAACTCCCTCTGTCAGCCTTATTACAGCATCAACCTCTATAACCACCATTTATAAAAATAACCACCATCTCTGATCCGCTATCACTACCAGGGTACCCTGTTATTATTACGGACGCTTTTCGTTATCAAAGCACCACCACCACCACCACCACCATCATCATCACTGCAACCACCACCACCACCACCATCATCACCATCATCATTATGATCATCATTATCAGCCATAGGTGCCACCATAATAACAACCATCACTAGTTAAGTAACACTATCACTAACACTGCCACCACCACCACCACTACTACCACTACCAACACCATCATCATCATCACTATCAGCCACCATAACCAAAGTAACCACTAATGGAAATAACTTTTCCCTCTCTCTTCCTCTGTCTTTTACCTCCTGCTGTTCCTCCTTCTCCTCCTCCTGCCGTTTCATACAGAACGAACGGTACAATTATGTCGACACATTTAAATTGGAAATCAAAGCTGAAATGTAATTACTGTCTGTTGCTCGCCATGTAATAAGGTAGAGGATAGTGTAAAGGCCATCTTTATTAACGACACATGCTAGAAGGTCACCGTCTCTCACCGAACTGTTATTATTAAGGCTTAAGAGGTAACAGGCAGACCCTGCTGAGCGGGCAAGTACGCACGTACGGGCGTACGAACACACACACACACACACACAAACAAATCCATACACATATACATATATAGATATATACGAACACAAGGGGCATTTACTTACAAGTATAGACATATACATACGTGCATACATACGTGTATATATATATATATATATATATATATATATATATATATATATATATAAAGGTGTGTGTGTATAGATATGTATGTGTATGTGTGTGCATGCATGTATATATGAATATGTATGTATATATATATATATACACACACCCATTCTGGTATACATTTGTGCGCACACAAACTTATACACATATCAGCGCCCGTCTATATACGATGAGGCTCAAAGACACATGTACACATAGATAACGTGCATACACACATAAATAACACACACACACACACACACACACACACACACACACACACACACACAGACAGACAGAAACGCAATCAGACTCTTATGCAAGTCAGTCCTTTACATAAAAAAAGAAAAATCCTGTATGAACCTACGTATTGTTGCATCGAGAATCTTGTACGTACCTTAGCTTCAAGTTGGAGCAGGAGTTGGTTTGTCACATAAGACTTATGCTTAACGAACCGTCGTATGTGTCAATGGCCATGAACGTACATGTATACAGACAATGTACGGGCATTATCATATACAGATAGATAGATAGATAGGTAGGGAGAGAGAGAGAGAGAGAGAGAGAGGGAGAGGGAGAGGGAGAGAGAGAGAGAGAATGGTACACATATACCTACATCTGATATAACAAAAAACTGTATGGTGAAGGCTCGACCTGCAAAAAATAACAGCCTGCTCCTTCTAAATATACAGATTACCATCTTGAAAAAAAGTGAAAGACACTATGATCATGAATTCGGAAACATAAAAAAGACAGGTTAGTCACGGCTGGAAAGCTATTGATCTTAGGTCTGTTTGATCACGGGTCTGACCTGAAGCGGAGCAGCAACAACAACGATGAATTAATTGTACATTGAGGTACAGAGCGGAAAAAGCTTACAATAACGGCTTTAGAAATATCTATTACGAGAATAGAACAGAAATAGAATAGCAACACTCACAGAAGGGTGATGGTGGAGGTGGTTATAGAAACGCTATCATTTCAAGACACGATTATAAACTATTCAAGCAGCGCCTTTCGATTATGTTGTTTCATAACTTTGGCCAAGATAAAACGACTATAGAAAAACTTTCGTCATGAATACACACACGTTTCTCTGATAATAATTTCCGATATCTCACTGTGCAATAATTGTTGTGGATGAGACAGTATAATAAGTACGATATTGATCCGTAAGTTCAAGTTGTTGAACGTTGAGTTCAGTTCAAATAAATGTTTGATTCAATCTGCTGGAGTGAAAGCGAAAAATTCTATCAAGTAGTTGAAATTATTAGAAATAGAAAATATGAAAATAATCGCTTTAATACAATAAAGTTATACAATATTATATAATAATTGAAATAATGATTATGTGTAATAATATAAGTAATTACAATAATATGAAAAAGTACAATGATATAAAGTAGTTTGGTTGTTTTGAAAGCGGTGTGTCTGTGCAAGTTGCTGTGGTTCAATCCCAGGTCAGCCTAAACGTACATTTTATCGTGTCGTTGATGGCAGACATGTTGACAGCAGCAAAATTTATGATCCGTTGTTCCTGTGTCCACAATGGCTGCGCAAACTCTGCAATGGCTGCGCAAACTCTGCAATGGCTGGAGCTAAACTTTAGCAACAACAACAACAACAGAAACAGTAACTAATAGGAGACTGTATTGTGACGGTTGGACGGATGGAAATAACAAATAAGATGCCATTGAAATATTCCATACGGTCTCAAAATAAAATAAGGTTACATCGAACAATATAGTCCTAGATACACTAAGTCTATACCAAAAGAGATAATCATAGCCGGAACATATTCGATTATAGTTCTGCTCAATTAGCTCTGATTTCTGGATGATAAACAACCAAACAGCAACAACAACATCTACTACTACTACTACTACTACTACTACTACTACTACTACTACTACTACTGCTGCTGCTGCTACTACTACTACTACTACTACCACCACCACACGCACACTCAAAAGGCTTTGGTCGAAATTACTAAACGTATTTATTAAAAATCATTTTCTGCTGTTGGTACAACGTCAGATATTTTGCGGAAATGGAAGTGTCTGTTTTATAACGACTCCAGTACATGACTGGTACTTAATTTTTCTCAACTTTGAAAGGACAAACAAATGGAGATAGTGTGAGAAGGATTTGAACTTGGAGTATAAAGAGTTCTAAACCGACGCTCTAATGATTCTACCAACGCACCACCCTTAGCATGTTTATTGATAACGGCCTTAATTACTGGTTCCATGGGAGAAGAACAACATTAATAAAAATCAAGAAAAACATGCATACACATATAAGTAAACGTTTACGTGCATAAATGCATACAGGTGTATTTGCAAACACATGTGCACACAGAAGGAGGAAGAGATAAACAACACAGACGGCACAGAAACGGGACGAAATTCTTAACGTTTAATTTACTTCGTTGCAATTAATGCTTTGAAGAGCATTTTTATAATCATGCACAGATCCAGCAACTTCCGGTCCGTGTCCCATACTTATTTCTATAATTAAGCTTATTATTGCTGAATTGTTTTGGAATTCTTCTTTATATTGTAATTCGTCTTTCTATTATCCGAGCACGAAAGTACCATTATCTTAAATTATATAAATAGATTGTAGTTCATAGCGATCTCCGACGTAACTAACTCATATTTGCGGCCTGCATCAGCAATGCTATTCGTGAGTTAAAAAGTAATTGCTCATCTCCAGAATATTTTTCTCTCTGTCTGACGAACGAACAGGCCTAAGACGTCAGATTTTTTCTTCTCTTCACAGGGTTCGATCTTACGAAAATTTACAAACACATCTTATCCTTTAACTTGCTAAGGTTATCTCTACAGATTTTTCTATAGAAATTATAGCCAGCATTGATTTTTTTTTATGACGTTTCGTCTCCGAGTACGCCTAATGTAAACAAACAATGACATCGAAGATGAAAAATGGGTAATGGGTGTATATGCCATATTTCGGGAATCCTTGCTCCTTCATCAGTACCAGTCCAGCCCATTAACCATCCACGAGCTCATAGCTTAAATAGCCACTAAACGTAGCCGTGGAAGATGATTGGATATAATAATTTTACATAAATAGTTGCATAACGAAATACGGTGTCCCTACAGGTCATTAATATTTATCGTTTAAAGCTATTAAGAAGGTGTAGAGTTGGTAGAAGTGTGAGTGGCATTTCGTCCGTCTTTAAGGTTCTGAGTTCAAATTCCGACGAGGCCGACTTTTCCTTTCATTCTTTTGGGTCAATGGAATAAATACCAGATGAGCACAAGGGTAAATGTAATCGACTAGCTTCTTCCTTCAAAATTTCAGGCCTTGTGCATATAGTAGAAAGTATTATTTGAAGATATTAAAGCGGAGAGGTAACAGAATCGTTTAGATGCCGTACAAGCTGCTCGGCATCCCTTCCAGCTTCACATTCCGAGTTCAAATACCATTGAGGACGATCTTTCTTTCCTCACTTTTGGGTCGATAAAATAAGTACCAGCCAAGCACGCTTCCAGAATTTTCTCACCTTGTACCAAAATTAGAATCCATTATTCAAAGCTATTTAAATCCATTTCTTCGGATGTCTTTTTCCCTTCAGACGTTCAAGTCATCGAAGTTCTCAATATTCCCAACTGAGTAATTTTCGATTGTTTGGCTTCTGCACTCGGCGTCTACGATTGATGTTCTTTCGAAAAGTCCGACTTATTTTGGAGATAAATTTTGAATTTGTTTGGACAAACATCGAATGCAATAAAATTTTATTGAATTTTATAAATAATTATACTATTTAATTTAATTACTATAATTAACAAAACTTAATTAAGATCTTTATAGATTAAACATGAAAGATTTATCTCCCTTTGTCATTAACTATACTCTGAAAGCGTTGTCACCCGTGAATAAAGGAGATAAAATGATAGAAACATAGAAGAAAAGTTTGGCGCCATCGTGTGTGTGTGTGCGTCTGTATATATAACACCGGCACACGCATGCGCATAAGGATATACATACATACTGGAGGATGTGCAAGTGAACGATGTAGAACGGAAATGAAGGGATTCGATTCTGCTCGCCAAATACAATTTCCAGTTTAAACAGTTTTAGATTTGGCAATGTGGTCAAGAAGTTCAGTTCGCAACTAGGTGTTTCCAGGATCGAACCCAGAATGCAAAACGTTGGGGTAAAGCGTTTTCTATCGCAGCCTCGTGTCAACCCAAGATTTGTGAGTGAAACTGACTGAAACTACGAAAACGCATCGATAAACTGTTGTTGGATGCAAGCAACGGTTTAATGCCACCACTTCGTTCTTGGGTGTTTAAAGTAAGGTACCTGTAGTCTGTTACAAATAGCCACACCGGGTCTCTATGCAACATAGATTTTTTCCTTCTTTCCTCATTACCTTCGAAGGGCATGTGAAAAAGCGATTCTCTTCCATAAAATATATTTTTATATATATATATATATATATATATATATATATATATATACATGTGTGTTCATGGATACATATGTACGTTATAAATGTATGTGTGGGTATGTCAGTATATGCGTATGTATGTGTGTAGGCGTGCGCGCGTGTATGCGAGAGATTACATATTTATATATGCACACGTACATATACATACATGTACATATGTGTATATACATACATAAAACTGTTCATACACATTCGCACACACTCATACGAACATACAAGTTCACACACACACACGCACGCAAGCACACACATAAGGTTCCTGAAGCAGGCGGCGACAAGAAAACATCGGAAGAACGTGATGAGCGATTGATAAGGTTGTTTGTTAGCAATGAAGACGTCTGAAACGTTATGAATATCTATTGTAGGTCCAGGGAATTGCGGATCATAACACAGACGAGATTTAAATAGATAATTCCAGAAAGTAATGGTAATGTCGACAATAAACTTGATCGATCTGTGTGAAGAAAATGGAAGAAGGAGGTTCATGTTAAGCAAACCGAAGAATAAAGAATAGCAAAGACACTGTAGATAATTTTATTGAACAGGCTTCGTTTTCAAACAATAATTTTTGACACGATAAACATGGCGATTCTCAAACTAACAGCTTTTGTCTAGGTTAACCGTTTTAGTGTTTCTCAGAGTGGCCTTAATTCCTTCACAATATCCTCGTTGTTTGAAACTCCATATGTGTGTGTGTGTGGGTGTGTGTGTGGGTGTGTGCGAATGTGGGTATGGATGTATCTATATGTGTGTATATGGGCGTACATGCATGTATGCATGTGTATACGTTTGTGCGTATGTATGCACGTATATGTGTGTATATTTATGCATGTATGTGCGTTGGTATATCTATTCATATGTGTTCGTATGTATGGAGTGCGTACATATCTGTCTGTCTGTCTGTCTGATGTCTGTCTATCAATCTGGCTGTACGTCTGTTTCTCTATCTTTCTCTCTCTCTCTCTCTCTCTTTGTATATATATATATATATATATATATATATATATGTATACGAGGTCTGATCAATAAGTATCGGAATTGTTGCCATAGTAACAAAGCTAAAGCGCGCAAAGTAAAGCCGCTTGGTGCAGATTGATCTTTACCTCTGTGCATATGCACCAAGATTTAAGTAAATTCGCTGCCTATTTTCCAAATGAACGCTGAGATGTAACATAGGAGGGTATCGTTCGTGAATTGGGAATCTCAAGGTTCTCCATATGGCTTCATTGGTGGATATGTAGCGTCCAGTTTCGAAAAGAGTCACTTCATCATTTGTAAAATCTGTTGAACGTGTAGATTTTATTTGAAAAATGGTTCTATCTGATTCTTTGGTAATGTACTTGCATACATAACGTATGGATTTGACAGAATTACAGAATTCTACGTTGATGTGTGCATGAAATGTTTTGCAGAGCATCTTCTTGTGGGGTACGACCCAGGAATTGTCAACCAAAAAGTGAAGCGGGAGAGATACAAGTGTAAGGGAGACAATCAATTTCTGAATGTTACTTCGCCAGTCCACAATAGTTACCGTACACCAGAAATGGAGGTTTTTCTGACCCTTTCTTTAGAAGTCCCATTACTCAATATTGGTCCATAAGTGAAAATTCTAAACAGTGTAGAACCATTTGTGGAACATAAGTGATGTATTTACCAAGCGTGAATAAAATCGGATGAAAAATATTGATTTTACGTGGGATCAGCCTAATAGTCTCACACACACACACACGCACGCACACACACACACACACACACATACACACATCTTTCGTCTTATATATCACAGATATCTATTTCTCTGTACATATCGTGCATACACATTTAATACATAAGCAAACTCAATGTGAGGGAATTTTCGCATTTAATCCAAACAAATATGTTATGCATTATGTCGTGCCCAAAGTGCCACTTGCCTAAAGTGTCACTTGTCCAAGATGTCACGCAGTGGAACTGAACTCGGAACCATGTGGTTAGGAAACAATTTTCTTACCACACAGCCACGCCTGGATGTTGATTAATATCTGTTTGTGTGTGTGTGTCTGTGAGTGAAAAATGTATGTGTTTATGCGCATATATCGTTATAAATATTAGTTCTATTATATATTATGCAATGAAATACATATACGCAATTGCTTTCTCTGTGTGTGTGTATGTGTGTGTTTGAGAGTGTGTGTATGTAGACACATATACACATACATACATACATACAAATACATATGCGTGTATGTGTGTGTGTGTGTGTTTGTTTATGCATATTGTTATATGTGTTGTATTGAACACATGCTCACTAGACTGTGTAACGCTGCAAATAGCGAGAACTATGGCGGAAATGAGAGAGAGAGAGAGAGAGAGAGAGAGAGAGAGAGAGAGAGAGGATGATAGAGAAAGGGAGAGAGAGAAAGGTGTAGATAGATGCAACGAGAGAAAGAGCAGAAGTCAAAGAAAAAGACAGATAAAAGCACCTCTATCTGGGGGTAGAGTGGGGGAGAAACTGACCGATGTTCTGTTGATGTGAACTGAATAACATAAGATATAAAACAGCGGCACAGACATGGCTGGCTGACTGTCTGTCTGTTTGCGTTGATGGACGGCAGCATAAAGAATGGCTGGAGTGGTTTAGTCAGCGGGCGAGATCGGAACAAGAATGGCATCATAGACGAAGGAGGCAAAATGATGAAATCACACGAAGCTAAAGAGAAAAAGAAATGAAAAGAGACAGCGAGAATGTGTGTGTGTGTGTGTGTGTGTGTGTGTGTGTGTGTGTGTGTGTGTGTGTGTGAGGGAGGGAGAGGAGGAAAGGACATGTACGTAACGAAGTGGTAGGTGGTCGTACATTTTGTTTTTATTGCGTCCTCCACAAATTAGTCAGAAGAGAAGGCACAGGACCCATTTCATTTCAGACACCCACTATCGCTCCATACATTGATGAGATCAATATGACAGTTGTTCATTATTAATATCCCTAAATCGACATATGCAGGCTAAAAATCCAAAAGTATGAGAAGGGAAAGAATTGGAGAGTGCTGGAATTTTAGAAGGTGGAAAGAGCGATGAAAGAGTTAGTAACGATTTGGTGAATGCAGTGCAGTTGGAATTGATACAGAGACGAAAGGAACATTTCGGAAAGAACTAGAACCGTGGTGGGTATGCGGCAAGGTTACTGAGAGAAAATTGAACCTTTTTAGTAAACATGGTGCGTCTTTGCGCTGTACTTTTAGTAAATAGGCGTTTGTATGTCAGTTATCCAAATCTATTCTGCAAAGTATCGAAGATAACATGTTATCAAATGTGTTAAAGATGAATTTACATGAATATATAATGCAAGAAAGTGTTTTATTAATGCAGAAATGTCATATTATATAAATATGTCCATAGATTTTCAAGGTTTCTATTCAACATTTGAACGTTACGTTTCAGAGACAGATCTGACGAGCGCAAATTAATTCAATGAATCCTGAACAGTCTTTGTTTGTTTTATTTGATTACTTTTGATTCCACCTTAAATACCACTAGCTGCTGAATTTCTTTACTTACATATTTATTTATTTATTTTTGTCTATATAGAAATTGGTGATATGCATATGACGTAGTGGTTAAGAGCGCGGGCTACTAACCCCAATATTCCGAGCTCGATTCCAGGTAGTGACCTGAATAATAATAATAATAATAATAATAACATCGAAAAATACCTTAGGAATGAGAACCCAGTTCAAAATTTCCCCATGAAGGCTAGAGGGTATATCAGTTGAAACGTTGTGTTAACAATAAACAAGATGAGGACAAATATCCATCAAATGTAAATAATGTACAATAGCATTGTTATTTACATGTCTCTAATGGACAAATAATTGATTTACTGTATCTTCAACAACGAAGATTGAGAAGGGAATGTCTAGATACAAAACAAGTATCCCAAGAACCTGATCTCCTGGTTTCTGCGTCGATGTTTACGTTATTCAACAAATCACATTTGCTATCCAAAAATTATTGGTCAATCAAAGCTATTGTAAAAAAAAAAAAAAAAATTTTAACTTCTCAACAACAGAGTCACGACTGCATGTATCACAAATGCTCTGAAGAACAACAACAGTGGCATCGTAATTTTCATTTCATAACATTTCGAGTAATTATAACCACAACCAGGTATTCAATTCGTAATCGGGATGTATTTTACATTTAAGTCCACAGCGTATGTGAAATCAACAACAGCATAAAAATGGCGGACTTGATGTATTCAGTGAAATGTTAGAACAGCAATGAAAACGGCTTACGGAATTTGTTAAGGCTATACGGAATGATAAAATTAGACAGTGTTTAAGAACTTAGCTAAAGGCCCTGAACCAACAGAGGGTTCCTTACATCAATGTATGCCTTCTATTGTTTAAACATTTTCTTTGAGAACTTGATTCTTTTGACCAAAATCTGAATACAATGCTGACTCTTTTCAAAATATCATTTCCACCTAAATGCCTTAAATCAGTCATTAATTCAACTACAAATACAACTTCTTCTGCCGACGGTTTTATTTGGCATTGTTACATTATTCTATAAGCAACAATGGGTTATTTCTGATAATCTCTAAGCAAATACACGTTGAAATCAGACACATAGTACTGTTTAACAGTAAACTTTGCATTTATACTCATAAAGATGTATATACCACTGGATATGTCGAAAATTTGCGCACGTTAATTCCTTTATCATTTCACCCATGTATACACGCCCCCCCCCCCACACACACAACATGTACATATATACATGCATGTATTCATAATTGACGGTGGTTAACAAAGCATGTTTTGAGACTGATGTCTTCTCAAGAGATCTTACTTTAAGCTTGCTCAAATATTACTTGGCATAATGAGTATTCGATATACATATACATGCGAGGGTGTGTGCCTGTCTGTGTGAATGTACATAGCTTAAACGCATATTATAAGCAGTCACGATTCCCCAATTATTGCTGTTTCGTCATAAACGAATGTCCTTCTATGATCCATTAAGCATACCATAAAAAGCTGAGGTCAGTGTTAAATATTAACTATTTAAACCATAAGTCAGAAGATATATTATATTCAATTATTCTTTTCTACTCTAGGCACAAGGCTCGAAATTTTGGGGGAGGGGAGGGGGAGTCGATTAGATCGACCCCAGTACACAATTAGTACTTAATTTATCGATCGCGAAAGGATGAATGGCAAAGTCGACCTCAGCAGAATTTGAACTCAGAACGTAAAGAAAGATGAAATACCACTAAGCATTTCACCCGGCGTCTCTAACGTTTCTTCCAGCTCACTACCTTATTTATATTGTATTATTTTATTACAAAAAAGTCACAGTTGGTAACAAAAACAGGACAGTGGAGACATACAAGAAACCAAACGAAAACAAACATGGAGAGCCGTTAGGCTAGACGAGGTAAGGTAGCGAACGCTGGAGGAATATTGTCTTTGACAAGAGAAAAGATAAAAGAGGAGACAGATAAGAATGCGTCTGGTCTGTCAGACAGACTGAAGGAAAAGAAAGATGATCACGTGAGGAAAAGAAAGATGGACGATGGTCACGTGTGAGCAACGAGAAAGAGTAAAGGAGGATGAGGGAGAGAGAGGGAGAGAGAGAGAGAGAGAGAGACAGAGAGAGAGAGAGAGAGAGAGAGACAGAGAGAGAGAGATAGAGAGATAGATAGATAGAAAACGGTGAAGGAGAGAAAAAAGAATCAGAGAAAGGACGAGAGAAAACGAAAAGGGGAGAGAGAGAACAATACAGGGTAGAGTCGCATCAAAATTATTACGATAAACTTTCTTGGAAAGTACATATATATATATATATATATATATATATATATATATGTGTGTGTATGTGTGTGTGTATGTGTGTGTGCGTGTTTATATATATATATATGTGTGTGTGTGTGTGTGTGTGTGTGTGTGTGTGTGTGTGTGTGTGTGTGTGTGTGTGTGTGTGTGTGTGTGTGTGTGTGTGTGTGTATATATATATATTATGTATGCATGTATACACACAAACATATATCGGGAGAGAGAGAGAAAAAGAGAGAAAGATGGCGGAGCGAAGGGAGAGAGAGCGAGCAAAATGATGTTTGTTAGAGGAAATGTGTTACAACATCTCTGTAATGTAACTATGTAATTTCCCGTCCATTTCTGTTCAGCTGGTGGATTGCCAAATTTTAAAGTAGTTATTCCAAATAAATGGTAAAGAATCAACACTTAATGTAAAAGCAAAAACAAAAAAACCCAACAAATAACAAAAAAAAAATCGAACAGTCTAAATAGAGTTTAGCAGATGTTAGAGGTTACAATAAGGTGATTATTGGCACAAAATCGGGCCAAATGCAACAAGTTTGATTATTTTCTCTTTCAAGAATTTATGTAGATGTGAAAATTCTGAGGTGAGGTTCGATTTTAAAAGTTCCAATATTCAGGTTATTTTGGAGAAGTGAATTCTTGGGACAAGTTAAGATTTTGAAGATGACAAAAATTGACGCCAAAGTGGTTTATTATTTTGTTTTGCGTCTATTATATTATTTTAAAATTTTCTTTTGTTGACATGATAGTTATTAGGCCATACTGCTAGTTCTCCGCATTGAGAGGTCACACCTCTGCTACTATGAACATGTTATTATAATATGACAGGAAAAAATCGCAAGACAGATTCTTCGGCCGGATATCGAAGGGGTAGATAAAGAACGAAATTGTTAGATAATATCCATACACGGAGTTAATCACGCTTGGGAACCCAGCAGGAAAGTGGAATGACGATTGGTTGCGTCTGATAGCACCTTATGGAAGAGGCACCTGAGGACAATTACCAACACCCGCACCCCCGGAGAGAAACAAGGAAAAATGCGAAGAAGGTTAATCCAAAAAACGGAACGAGTAGAAAGAAAAGAAAGAAAAAAAACCAAGATCTCTGTCTTCTATGATTGCAGAAACCACAATTACTGCAGCAATTTCGGAGGAGGGCTAAACTCGATAACATCGACCCGAGTGTTCAGCTGGTACTAATTTTATTGATTTCGAAAGACTGAAAGGCAAAGCCAGCCTCAGCGAAATGTGAAACCGCGAAGCACTTTGCTCGGCGTGCTAACAACTCTGACACCGCGCCGCCTTCCATTATTTTAATATTGTTAAGAAATTTGTATAATACACACTAATTCTTTGGCCAGTGCTGATTACATAATATTGATATCATATTCGATAAGAGGAGATTAGGATTAAGAGCTTTAGCAGGAGACGATATCCAATAACATAATTGACAGAAATATTTTGCTTTGTCCTTCTATCCACGCACGCCCACAAATAAATACATTTGAATCTATACGTGATGGCCTTTCTGTTTGTGTGTGTGTGTGCGTGCGTATGTACAAATACATATAGCGATGGATGGAGGGCTGTATGTATGTATTAATAGTGACAGCGCGTTTGGACTAAAGGTATTCATATACACCCCCCCTCCACATATATATATATGCACATATGGAAAATCTATTTGCCAATACAATATGGCAGTCCTACACATGACGATGTTAATACTTTTTAGCCCCGGAAAGCATCTTTTCCAGCTGGCTACCGACACATGGTCTGTGTCCGTATACTGTGAGCAAGGGACTCTATTGATCCCTTTTCAGCCTTAGCTATACCTTTAGAACAATGGTTTCTGCGGCATTTCTCGTCATCGGTACAGGACATATGCCGGCTAGAGATGGCAGCCACTCGACCCTGCAGTAAATACAGTAAATACTTTTAAAGCGATACACAGTTGCTGATCTCGTAAATATAAATATATATATATATATCATGTACATACATGTACACACAAGCATGCGTTTGTATGTATGTAAGTGTATGTGAGTGACTATATGCGTGCGAGTGTGAGCGTGTGTGTGCGTTTATGTGTTCGTATGCCTTTATACACATTGCGTTCGTATTATATATTTACATAGCGTGTTACAAAAGGTTATAGGATCAACTGTCTCTGTTATTTTTTGAAATTTATCTTATTTCACAATTTCCCTGATCTAGCATACATACACGCATACACACATACATACATCCATACATATACACTTGTACACATACTAACACAGACACGCGCCCGCACACGCATATTTATGTACATATAACTATATATACATACACACACACATATATGTATACATTTATATATATATATTTGTATGTATATGCATACACACACACACACACACACACACACACACACACACATATATATATATATATATATATATATATATATATATATATATTTATAGATATGTACATGCATCTATCTATCTATTATGTATGTATATGTATGTATGTAAATGCTTATGTACAGATATATATATGCATATATATGTATATATATAGATATTTGTGCGCGTGTGAGTGCGCTCGCGCGTGTATGTTTTAGTGTGTGTGGTGGGGGGGGGTGTAAACGCCCAATCGTACCTTCAGTTTTTGTTCTATAAAGTACATCTAACCACGATACGATTTTCCATTCATGCTGTCGAAAACGGTTTTTTTTTTCATTTCAATCTTTCGCTTTTTTCTCTTCCTTTTCTAACAACGGTCGAAATTTGTAAGAGATTTATTCAGCACATTTTTTTCCTTATATTCTTTCATTTTATTTTGTGTTTGTTTTTCTCTCTTTTGAAAACAAATTCTTTTTGTTGTTTGTTGTTCTGTAAGACAGGACTCTACTTGCATAAATATTACAGCTTATATAATGTATACTAGATCAGGAAAATAACACCATGTGAGTGGACGTGCACAAAAATGGTGTCATTTTGAGTGAGAGAACAGCGCATCCATCAAAGTGACACAGAAGTACAAACACACCAAGCAAAATATACCCATCATGACCACCCGTCTGATAAGGGTACACCTATTTTCTATTATTATTATTATTGTTATTATTATTGGCATTGCCTTTGTACATCTTCTAACGCTGGAGATGTAATACACTGTCAGAGTTCCAGCACTGCTTCGAATAGCGGAAAACGCGTCTGAACTGATACATTGCTTCAAATGGAAAATTCTTTGAAGGTGACAAAAGTGTAAACATGTAAAACTAAGTGAATAAAATAATATTGCAAAATTCCGGTTTCTTTTGGGTATCCCTCGTATATAGGCGCAGGGGTGGCTGTGTGGTAAAAAGCTTCCTTCTGTGCCATATGGTTATGGGTTCAATCACACTGCGTGGCACCGTGGGCAAGTTTCTTCTATAGTCTCAGATCGACCAAAGCCTTGTGAGTGGATTTAGTAGACGGTAACTGAAAGAAGCCTGTCGTGTGTGTGTGTGTGTGTGTGTGTGTGTGTGTGTGTGTGTGTGTGTGTGTGTGTGTGTGTGTGTGTGTGTGTGTGTGTGTGTGTGTGTGTGTGTGTGTGTGTGTGTGTGTGTGTGTGTGTGTGTGTGTGTGTGTGTGTGTGTGTGTGTGTGTGTGTGTGTGTGTGTGTGTGTGTGTGTGTGTGTGTGTGTGTGTGTGTGTGTGTGTGTGTGTGTGTGTGTGTGTGTGTGTGTGTGTGTGTGTGTGTGTGTGTGTGTGTGTGTGTGTGTGTGTGTGTGTGTGTGTGTGTGTGTGTGTGTGTGTGTGTGTGTGTGTGTGTGTGTGTGTGTGTGTGTGTGTGTGTGTGTGTGTGTGTGTGTGTGTGTGTGTGTGTGTGTGTGTGTGTGTGTGTGTGTGTGTGTGTGTGTGTGTGTGTGTGTGTGTGTGTGTGTGTGTGTGTGTGTGTGTGTGTTACCGTATTATATTCGCGCCATTCACATACTGGTTCAGCGATTATGTTCTGTACAAATTAGTTAATTAAATATCCCAACTGCCATTGTTTGACATTTGCAAACTACGTAAGAGCTTAATTAATTGAGCATATATAATTGCTCACCCACTTCTACACATGCACACACGCATTTCCAGTGAATCGGGTTTTTACGAGTCTTCATCTCAAGCCACTGCAAAATTCTCTCGAAGGCCTTATATAACAGCCGCAGGATATGAATATGGATGCGACAGAATCCCTTTGTATGAACTAAAAATGAGTAAAAGGGTAAGGGTAAAGACCCCTTTCAGTTATCAGTGACCATGGGATTGCACCCGGAAAGTTCCCCTCCGAGGCACATGTCCGGACAAGGTTGTTTCTGGAAGACCAGCAGTCGACCATGCCACCGATGTTATCTCGATGCCACTGATGTTATCCAAGGGAAAAGCAAAGGGGCCGATAAAGCTTGGCACTTGTGACGTCACAACTCATTTCTACAGCTGAGTGAACTGAAGCAATGTGAAATAAAGTGTCTTGCCCAAGA
Source organism: Octopus bimaculoides (assembly GCF_046866305.1). NCBI lineage: Eukaryota > Metazoa > Mollusca > Cephalopoda > Octopoda > Octopodidae > Octopus > Octopus bimaculoides. The sequence goes on from NC_142942.1 coordinate 53,745,574, forward strand.
ACACAACACAGCCTGGTCCGGGGATCGAACTCACTACATCATGATTGTGAGCCCGACGTTCTAACCATTGAACGATGTGCCTTCACAACTAGAAATAACAATTAAAATATCCCCAGACCACATGCAGACCCCACGATCTTAAGGTAGGAAACAAAACAGTCCCAGATGATACATTGCTTGTAAAAACAAACGAAAAACGAGGAGGTCACGGCTGGAACATATTTTATGATCGGTGAACTGGCAGAAACGTTAGCACGCCGGGCGAAATGCTTAGCGGTATTTCGTCTGCCACTGCGTTCTGAGTTCAAATTCCGCCGAGGTCGACTTTGCCTTTCATCCTTTCGGGGTCGATAAATTAAGTACCAGTTACGCACTGGGGTCGATATAATCGACTTAATCCGTTTGTCTGTCCTTGTTTGTCCCCTCTGTATGTAGCCCCTTGTGGGCAGTAAAGAAATAGGTTAGGGTTGAATCAGCTCTGACCAAGGTTTTAGCAACAATAACATGTAACGGATGTGACTCCATCTATTCATTTCATTACAAATGTAGTCCGCCACCCACAACCTTCAATGTAGTTAGGTGACTATGCAAATCTAGGAGTCGATTCTGATTACGGATTTCCCAATTAAATGTAATGACTGGTATTTAACATTCCGTCCCACATTAAACTAATTCCACATAGCTATCGACCGCCTCCATCTCCAGCACACCTCCACCGACTAGCACCAAAAACTCTTCTAAATTGGTCTCATTTGCGAGTGGTGTTTATGTTACTAAAAGCAGGCAAACAGAAGCAAAAACATGAGAGGCACGGGAAGGGGGGAGGAGGAAGAGAGAGAGACAGGGTGAGTGAGAGAAAGAGGAGAGAGGGAGTTGTTTAACTCCAGGTCAAACCTGACTATGTTCTTTTTAAATATATACCACCCATGACCATCCAGAAGAGAGCGAATAAAAATAGAGCTAGTGCACACATTATATATATGTATGTATGTGTGTATATATATATATATATATATATATATATATATACACACACTTATATATATATACATATATGTATATATGTACGTGTATGTATATGTATGTATGTATGTATGTATGTATATTGCATTACATTGCATTGGTGGTATTCTTAAAAATAATTCTCTGATTAGATACATATATAAGCGCAGGCGTGGCTCTGTGGTAACATGTTTCTTTCTCAACCACATGGTTCCGATTTCAGTCCCACCGTGGGTCAACTTAGGCAAGTGTCATCTACTATAGCCTCGGGTCGACCAAAGCCGTTTGTGTGGATATTGTAGGTGGAAACTGAAAGACGCCTGTCATAAATGTGTGTGTGTGTGTGTGTACCGCTCATACTATTCTACCTTGACTTGCACGCTGCATCCTTACATGCCACCCTCTTCGAGCTTCGATCCATTTCGTTATAGACCTTACTACTAATATGAAAATAATTACAAAAAATATTTTGAACTCATAAATTAATGATATTTTCAAGAATTCTAATTTTTTTTTATAAACACGGAAACGTCAATTATCTAAATATATCTGCTAACATTATCATTTCGCAATTTCCTTTGGGAAATATTCCAACTGACTTGTTGCGGAGACAAAAATTGTCTCTTAACAGGTTTTTCAATCTGATATATGATGAAGTTTACAAGTACAACATAAAGATGTGAAACCATTGTTGAAATGTAATCAATCATTTGTTTAGAAACAAACTATAGCATCTGTTGTTAAATCAAGTGTTGGCTCTTTTATTCTATTCTCTTGTATTTGGTTGACTTAACGCTTCGAATCATAGCAACACCACACTGTCAAAACCACTCATATGTCTAGTCAATATAGTTTAGTACAGTTGAGTGTCCGCACGAAAGCTTTCAGGCTGAAATCCCAACGTTGTCTCTACGCTCCATGTCATTATATTGCATTTGTAAAAAGAAATAACCAAAAATCGCGGGTCACATCATCACACGGCACTGTAAACACAATGCTTGTTTTGCATTCTAATTTACTTCGGATGTAAATAAGAAATCATTAACTTAAATTTAAAATAAATAACAAAATAAATAAATAAGGAGGGCAAGCTATTTGAAGGCCGAAATGAAAATGGCTGCCGTGTCTGTTATTTTTGCTAAATTCGACTCTAATTTATCTTAACTGTTATAGATTGTAATTAAAACAAATCTGAAACTTCCCAAATATTTTCATTAATGTTGTTGTTGCTATTATTATTATTATTATTATTATTATTATTATTATTATTATTATTATTATTATTATTATCATTGAACTGATGTTGGAGTTTAAAAACATTGCTAATCAAGAAGACCTTTGAAAAATCGGGTGAAAATTTTTACATTGTAATTAGACATTAATTAAGGAGATGGGTGAAAAGAAAATACCAAATTAATTATTTCTTTATTTTTAAGTAGAAGATAAAAAAAAAACAGTAGAAGAGAGAATTCGCTTTAAAAAAGCTTTGTATTTTTAGGTTTCCAACTTTTTGTTTTTTGGTTGGTTGGTTGGTTGGCCGGCTGGTTGTTTTCAGTTGTTGACATAAGTGAAACAGAGGTTATATGTAAGAAAACATAACTTAGCACAAAACGTTACTGACGCTGTGCTTCAGTGTGAGTGTGTGTGCGTGTCTATCTATCTCTCTCTCTATCTATCTATCTATCCATAGATAGATAGATAGATAGATAGATAGATAGATAGATAGATACGCATATGAGTTAAGGCCAAGGATATTTTGATTATTAGGTTAAAGATTAGAGATTGATCTTATTTCGCCACTCTACAGGAGATCGCTTGATTGTGTTGACCAGAACACTGATTATAAAACAGCGCAGTAGAGTTTGTGAGCCATTTGAAAAGCCCCGTGGTGGCAATTTCATTTGATTTATTTATAGGTTTTTCCATTGGGAAATGTGTTAACATTACAACTCTCCTGTACATGCCTTTGAGCTCTTTGCTACTAATTACGCATTAATAATTAAATGAGATAAGGACTGGTTTAACAATTGATTGTACATACACCTGTGGGGGATAATTAAAATCTTAAATACATATATATATATTGTCCAGCGCATAAAGCAGCTTTACGTAGTTGCTCCACTTGCTAAAAATGGCAGCCAAATCCCCTACGGTCTTAGAAAATGGATAGACGAAATTAAGAAAAGAGGTGATAGTCGTAGCCGGAACGTTAATTTGATTAAAACAGCTACAAATAAATTAAGGGCTTCATATTTTGTTAAAATTAGCCTTATGATCAATGCTGTTCCTTATATGTTCCTTCCTTCGTAATATTAGGCGTATTTAAACCAGTCAAAGAACGTCTTCGTCGGATCGGTTTGCTATCTTAAGATCAAAGGTTCAAGGTAAACCATTAGAGAGAAAGAGATGTGTGTGTGTGTGTGTGTGTGTGTGTGTGTGTGTGTGTGTGTGTGTGTGTGTGTGTACGACGTTTCTGAGGGAGCGGGTAGCCCTTATTTCATACGTTCTGATCGATATAAAGCTTTCCTTCCATCAGTCCCAAGTTGTTCTGATGATCGAAGAAGTAGGAATATGTGTGGTAGTGTATCATATACAATGCCTGGAAGTCAGAAAAATATGTCCTGTGTATCTCAAGTGATACACAGGACAGACAAATTATCAAATCAATATGTCTTACTTTACTTGATTGATAAGAACATAGATAGTAGCTTTGAGCTAGTCTAACACGCCAGAAAATGTTGCTCTTCTCTCTCATTAGTGTAATACTTTCTAAATTAGAATGAAATATATGTAATATAATGCTTTGATTTGTGAATGAATTAAAGAAAACAGCAATTTAAATTCGGTGAAAGGACGGCGAAAAGATAGAAAAGTAGGGCGTCAAATAAAATGTCTGTTTTGAGTTTTGTCTCTTAATATTCTGCTGTCAAACCCCGACAGAATTTACTCTCTTTCATCTTCTCGAATGGCAAAAATCAATGATTGATAAAGTAAGTATCAGAGCGTGTGATGTAAGGAGTTCTATCGATTATAATCCTTTCACCAAAGTGAGAAATCAAATTGGACTAAAAACACTGTATATAGGAAATTATTAAAATTTTATTATTATTATTATTATTGTTGTTGTCTGACTTCTCAGAACTTTCGGTCTTACTTGCTGCTTGAATTAGTGTCAGCAACCTGTCGTCAGAGATCTCACAGAGGCTCTTGAATGTTAACTTATCGTGAGAGCAGCACACGCCATCAAAGTGACACTGGGGTACGAATACACAAGTAAATATATGTGTGTGTGTGTACGGCGTTTCTGTCTACCAAATCCACTCACAAGGCTTTGGTTTGGCTCGGAACTATAGTAAAAGACACCCATGGTGCCACCCAGGAGAACTGAACCCAAAACTAAGTGGTTGAGAAGAAAACTTCTTACCATACAGCCATGTTTGTGCCTATTTCTAGATTTTCATTTAATTGACTTCCATTTTATATTGCTATACGTAAAGGAAAAAAAAAACCCGGTGATCTTATCTTAAAAACATCGCAATGACTCCAACAAAACTTCCGTATGGACTGTTGGTGGTTAATGTGGACTACGTTATAAATAACTGGCTAAAACTACCGAATCTACCACATTTGACACTATGAATAGGAAAAAAATAATAATTAAAAAGAACGTTGTCAAAAATAGTTCTTCAGAAAACTCGAAGGAGGTATGAGGAGATGATTTTGAGGGGAAAATATTGGTAAAATCAAAATAAGCAAATGTCAAAATTCTTGATGAGTGAATCTATTAATTTCCAAACAGATTTTCAAGAGAAAATCTGAGTAAAGCAAATGCAGAAAACAAGTCGAAATTAATTGAAGATATTTTTGCAAAGTAAAATGTCTATGTTTCTTCCTTTTTATTTCAGTTTTGTTTTGTAATTTTGTTTCAGGCCTACCCTAACCCTAACCCTAAGTTCATTCATTTTACAGCTGAAGAATGTTCTGCTGGTTGTTGTTGTTGTTGCTGCTGTTATCGCCGTTACTGTTGTTCATACAGTTCTATATTTAAGAGGTGAGGAATTATGTACATTATTTACATTTGACGGATATTTGTCCTCATCTTGTTTGTTGTTAACACAACGTTTCGGCTGACATCCCCTCCAGCCTTCATCAGGTGTCTTGGGGAAATTTCGAATCTGAGTTCTCATTTGCAAAATGTGGCAACACTGTTAGCTTTCTTTTTCAACCCAGCCATCTTCTCTGACCATTATTCCTGGATAAGTTTGGGAACAGACTCCTCAGGCAATTCCTCCTAGGATCCTATCAGATACAACCGTTTTTAGACTTTCCAGGTGGATTTACAAGCGTGACAATCTGTGACTATTGATATTATCCAACCATCTTGAGCTTGGTGTCCCTCTCGGTCCCTTGCCGGTCGGTTCGGCTTGAAGAGCTCATCTTGTGATCCCTTCTTGCGACATTCTAATCGTACGTCCGTTGTAATCCGGAGCTGTGACGTCTCGATGGGCAGAAGTAACAATCCGACGTCCCTGATATCCGAGCTACGCACCCTGTCGAGTAACGATACTCCAGAGATTCATTGAAAGAACCCCATTTTGGCCGCTTCTATTTGCAATCGTACCCTTTCGGTCGTTACCCGATAGTTTCATTTTATTACATGTAAATTCAATGAAACGGCGTTGGATTGACTGAAAAGTTAGAGCACTGCATTAAATGTTTTATACTCTGAATACAGAAAATATGAAAAGCAACAAAAAATAAATAATAAAAAGAGAAAATTGTGGAGGCTTTAAAAAAATAGTTCATAGTAGTTTTCTGCGATAGAAATCAAACGAGACACGAGAAGATGGAGGGAAAATATTGGTAAGATCAAAATAAGAAAATGTCAAAACACTTGAGTATGGAAATCATAAATTTCAAAACCAAATAAAATAGATTTTCTCCTAAAATCTATTTGAGAAAAGCAAATGTAGAAAACAACTTGATAAAAATCGAAAACAACTTGATAAAAATCGAAATAAAAGTGGGTGTATGCAGGTCGTTTTATAATTTTTTTTCTCTCTCTCTCTCTCTCCTGGATCCCTTTCTTAAAACTTATTGCCGATGGCTTGTCAGTTAACAAAATCAAATTAACATTTCTTGGGAATGTTACCTTAAATAAAAGCAGATCACAACTATTAAATCTAATCTAATTCTCTCACTATCGCTTGAAATCTACACTACTTGTTTCTGTGGTTGTTGTTATCGGTGAAATCCTGATCGAACTGATCTATGATCGAAAGCGTTCCAGCTGTAACCATCCCATCTTTTTAAGGGTATGTTGGATTGGATTACATAACGTGTTCTTTTCTTAAGGGTCAGGGGGTATTTGGATGCAATTCTAGCATGTAGAGCACCTAGAGAAAGGTTTTCTCTTTGACTCCAATCTTATAACATAAAGCAGGCTACAAACTGCGAAGTAAAAATGGCTACTTCTGTCTACAGCACTACTACTACTACTACTACTCTTTATCAGTTGTTAAAAACACATCGATCTCCTCCTCTCAGTGATTTTGTTTACATAAAGGGTTTTGGTGACGTCAGATCCTTCCAATCTTTGAAATAGTATTCTTTCACCCCAAACATTTCCAAATCGCAACGTCTCCTTCGCAAAATTAAGAGGACAAAAATCGATGAAACAAATGATGTGAATCTATTTATAACACATGGTTGACCGGATTAACGAAGGTTTTGTTGGATCAAAACTTCTCTCGTTTCATCTCACGTCAAAATTACCGAGATAAAAATACTCGCAAGGAAATTATATAATGTTGTATGTTATATAATATTCATTTCTATAAACAGAAATGTCGAAATGATATTCTCTTTAAGCTTTGAAGAAGATTTAAGAAGTAGTTCTCGGATTAAATTATTTAACAATACAACAGTCGAGGAGATGAATAGGATAAATCGATTATCATCAAGCTGACTGACCGATTTCTGTTTTATCTTCAGCAGATAAACAAAAATGTTTCGGAAGCCAGTAGAACTCCACTGACGCTGTCATTTGTTGCTAAACTCGATCGATTTACCTCCGCCATTCATGTTTGCACTAACGCTCCATTGATTTTTTCCCGGGGCCAGAAATCAATAAAACTTGAGAGCAAACGATGCAGACCTGATTTCAAGAATAGGTAAGACATAAAGGAATACCTGCTGTTCAGAATTATTCAGTTACCGATCCAGAAAAGGAGCGTCTGAGCGGTCGCTCTTTCTGCAAGAAAAAGCAGCTAAACCGCCTTCACACTATACACTGTTGTTTTACAAAAGAAAGGACACGCATGTTGGATAACAGTCCTAGAAAGACTGCCTGAGAAAAAAAAAAAAAAAGAAACGAAACGATCGCAATTGGAATGTCTTTCAGTATAAGTCTTTTGGATCAGCTCTGGCTTGGAATTAAGCAACGAGAGCAGCAATTATTTGACTGACATCTGAGAGAAGATTCCTTAAAAGGAATTATAGAAGGCTGTGACACAGTTTTATCAGCCGATCGCATCCAGCTCTACCATGTTTTTATTAAGGATGCTGTGTGTATGCAAAAGAATTGTTTCGCCCATGAAGTTTTGCTATATTTTTGTTATTCATTTTTGTCTAAACTAATCACTAATTGAACTAATCTTTTTTTTCATATATAGAGAAAAATGTCTGATCGATCTGTGAAGTAAAAAACGGGTCGAGCACGGACGTGACTGGCCGAGAGAGTTTTACCTCCGCCCGCTTACTACTTTTACCTAGACAGAAACTATCGATTGTAGAAGCACGTATGCATACGAAGTTTCATTGAGACCTACACAAAAGATGGCGGACTGAGAGCATGTGACGTTCATACGTCGATAATGTCCTTGAGAATAGTAAGGTAGTAGATAAAACTAAAATGGCTTTAAAGGAAAAAATAATGGAAAGCAAATTATGGATTCGATTCGCCGAAAGCTTCATTTGTTTTCTAGGCCATTCACTTGTCTTCCATTCACTTAATGATAGCATGCTGATAACATGTTGATAACAGGTTGATAGCGTGTTATACAGAACTGGCGGGAAGTGGTTAGAGGCGGATAATTGAGGTGGAGGGAGGAATTGCGAACTACAAAGATATACGAGTATGATGGTGGTGATGTTGATGATGATGAGGATAATGATGGTGGTGTTGGTGGAGGAAGTTTTTTCTGATGGTGGTGATGGTTATAGTCATCGTTATGCACACCGTTACTCCCTCTGCTACCCTCATTGAGTATGACCATGTTGATGGTGGTGGTAGTGGTGATGATGATGATGATGATGATGATGATTACTGTTATTATTATCATTCTCATCGTTATCCTCACGCCACTATTGCCATCAATATCGTCCCCCATCATTTTGATTTTGATGCTGTTCAGTATCATGATTTCCGTCATTACCAACATCCACCATTATCATCACAACCCCCACCACTATCACCACCCCCACCACGAGGATGCATTCACGTGGTAGCTTCACTAGGGCTAAACAGAAGCTAAATCTCCCTCGGATCACAAATCACATCCAGCTTTGTTAGAAAGGACACCGTTAAATAACGTGGTTACGGGGTCCCCAGTACGTAGCCGAAATAACAGGATCGTCATGGCTAGAATGTCTTTGATCATGGACCGGCTTGATCAGAGCTGACCTGGGGATTGAACTACTACTGCTTTCCACCACACTGTAACATACACTACATTACTACACTACCTCATACTTTATTAATCTACTAACAAAGGTGGAGGTGCAGCGGACTCGAGGTCGTGGGATCTCGGTTTCGATTCCCAGATCGGGCATTGTGAGTGTTTATTGAGCGAAAACACCTAAAGCTCCACGAGGCTCCGGCAGGGGATGGTGGCGAACCCTACTGTACTCTTTCACCACAACTTTCTCTCACTGTTTGTTTCTGTTGTACCTGTATTTCAAAGGGCCAGCCTTGTCACACATCGTGTTACACTGAGTCTCCCTGAGAACTACGTCAAGGGTACACGTGTCTGTGGAGTGCTCAGCCACTTGCACGTTAATTTCACGAGTAGACTGTTCCGTTGATCGGATCAACTGGAACCCTCGACGTCGCAACCGACGGAGTGTTTTGCCACTAACAAACACTGCTGCTTACATTATACTATGTCATAGACTAAGATACAGTTATTACTACAATGTATCAAAGTTATGACGTCTTAATAATTTACCTTCCTCCCCCCTCACCCATCCCTCTCTCTCTCTCTCTCTCTCTCTCAGTCTCTGTTTCTTCTATTTCATTAAACAATTTACAACAGAATTAACAAGCACAACAGCAACAATAGTAGTAGTAGTAGTAGTCGTAGCAGTAGTAGCAGCAGCAGCGGCAGCGTTAGCAGTGCTTCTGGTTGTAGTAGTAGCAACAGCAGCATCAGTAGTAGCTGCAGCAATAATAATAGTAGCAATAGTAGTAGTAGTAGTAGCAGCAGCAGTAATAATAGTAGTAGCAATAGTAGTAGCAATAGTAGTAGTAGTAGTAGCAGCAGCAGTAATAATAGTAGCAATAGTAGTAGTAGTAGTAACAGCAGCAGTAATAATAGTAGTAGTAGTAGTAGTAGTAGTAGCAGCAGCAGTAATAATAGTAGCAATAGTAGTAGTAGTAGTAGTAGTAGTAGCAGCAGCTGCATTGGTTATGACTAAAATTTCATTAGACTGCAACAATGAAGAAGCGTTGAATCGCCGTAAGCCAATCGAATCGTTGTCGTCCCTAATACTTCCATGTCCTCCTCTCTGTCTAATTATCATGAAACACTTTGCATGCTGTGATGCAAGACTTTCTTTATTATAATCTTCTTATCGATTATGGAATTGATTTCTCTCTTTATTTCTCATAAGCGTTAAAAATGTTCCCGTGATTACTCTAGAGAGCTTTGCAGATTTTTTTCTATTAATTTTTATTTTTATTTATTTTGTTTTTTTTTTCCGCTCTCGTTCTGTTTCTGTATTCGCCTTTTAAATAATTTTTTTTTTCAATTTAATTTTTACAGTTCTTATTTTCATTTCAAGTTACATTTCTTTTTCTCTTCTGGTAACTGCTCCATTCCTACGGTTATGGTTTTAGTACTCTGAGGCCGAGCCAAAAGAGAGCAAGCAAAAAATATGGTAAGCTCTCATACGAACTAATTCTACTTCATGCTCTCGCTTCCATTTCTGTGCCATTCCTTGCCATGAAGATAGATTAATAGCATACTCTAACTCCCTATGTACGTATTTCCCTAGATAACTGGATTGCTGGTTAATTACGTACCTACTTATGATTTCCGATAGATGTCAATAGGCTGGTGTGCTTCTACGTTCAGAGAAACCTTCTTCTTCAAGTCACACTTTACGAGCTTAAGAAGTGAGACACATTCGATAATATATTGTTAGAAACGCGAGCATAAAACAGTGAGATAGCTATGGCTGTAATTCCTTTGATTATAGTTCTGCTTGGTTGGGGTTAAAATGAAGGCTTTAAATCAATAACAGCATCTCAAGTTCAGACTTGATCATTGACAGAAAGACACAAGGCCAGGCATTGGTGTCCAGCCAACGAGTGTATTAAGGATTACTGGTCATATGGTGCATTCTTTGCAAACACCGATCGATAATCTCGAAAACCAGATCGAATAGAATCAAAAAGGATTTGGATCGAGTTCAACAAACGGCATAAAGACGAGACTTGAATGCAAAGTCTATGAAATAACAAAGGTTACGTTTTTATCTTGTGTGTTCTTCAGTAACAGCTTAAATGCTAAACGGTTCAAATTATTCCAACCCAGTCTCTGAAACTAATAGATACATTAATTCAGTCGATCGGAAAAGATTTCTTATAATTTTGTAAATAACACATCGACAAGTTCTAATCCTGATTCTCTCGCGGCCATTTACGAGTACATCTGAAATCCTAAGAAACATATTCCCATATCTGGTATCGATTTCCAACGGCCTCTTCTTGTACTAAGAATCAAAGATTTAGTTACTATTCTCAGAGTCACAGCGAGATGTCTGAAGTATTTATAATTAATTCATAGCGCTGAATTATAGTAACTCATAATACATCGTCTTTATAAAGAAATACCTTGTTCACTCGCCTATTTATTCACACTGTAAGTTCTCTGTCCATGACGCAAACACCTCCAAATAACAATTGATTTACATAAGAGGGGAAAAGCAAGCTCTAACTCACGAGTGAAATAACAAACCTTTTTATTTATGCAAATCCCCCCCCCCCAAAAAAAAAATCAGATTTTGCTTAAAAAATTAAAAACAATAAAAAAATGAAACGTTTCCAATATGACAATATGGTTCGTCAAAGGACTATGGGAATGCCTTAAAATTCTTCCGTCGGATGAAATGCTGAATGGTATTTCTTTCGGCTTTACATTCTAAGGTAAAATTCCAACGAGGGCAATTTTTCTTTTCATTCATTCGAGGTTGATAAACTCCATTTGAAAACCGGAGTCAATGAAATCAACCCGATCCCTGAAATTGTTGGATTAGTGCCAAAATTTGAAACCATAATTATTATTATTATTAGTATCTTCTTTAAAAACGCTAGTTTCCTTTCGCTTTGTGTTTTTCCGCTAATTAACTTTAAGCAACTACGATTCTATTTTAAGATTTACAGTAATACATATATTTATATTTTTATTGGTGTTTTTATTAGTATTTTTATTGTTACGTTTTCTGGTTTCTTTTAGCATTGTAAATTGATACAAGTGCGCTGCATTCGATCTCCTGCATCTTTCCCCAACAAGTAATTAAGAAATTCAGTGATAGCAGCAGAATATTTATTTAACTAGGTCACAACCCCCGACCAACAATTACGGGGAAACAACAAGAAAAAAAATAGTGGCTGTGGGGAGGACAAACTTGACAGGACGGGTTTCTATGGCAAGTTTTTATTTTTTTAAAACCAATTCCACATCAAATTTGATATTTTTATAGTTTCTTTTTTTCCCTTCGGAATAAAAGTAGGGTTTTCCTTCAGTGCTGTAAATTGTGTGTGTGTGTGTGTGTGTGTGTGTGTGTGTGTGTGTGTGTGTGTGTGTGTGTGTGTGTGTGTGTGTGTGTGTGTGTGTGCATGCATGCATTATGCATGTATGTGTGCATGCCTGCAGGCATATATGTGTGTGTTTGCCCTGCACCCCCGCTTGACAATCGGTGAGGGATTTAATACGTCAGCATAACTTAGCGGTTCGGTAATGGGTGACCAACAGAATATCTACCGGACTTGCAACTGGCTGCGGGGGTCGATTTGTTCGACTAAACACTACAAGGCGATGCCCCAGCATGGCCGAAGTCCAACGACTGAAACAAGTAAAAGATTAAAAGATATATTTAGAACTATATTAACCAAAATGTCCTTCCTTCCTTAAGACAGTAGTGTGTTATATGTCAGAGATTTAGTTGAATTTTCTAGTAGATTAAGTTACCACATAGAAGCACTTTATTTTAGATGTGGTTAGTAGAATGTATGTATGTATGCATGCATCGATGCATGGATGTATGTGTACGTATATATGCATGTATGTATGTATGCATGTATGTATTATGGATGGATATATAACAACTAAAAATGAGAATTCCAAGGGAAGAATTTGATGAATTTTCACCAACTAGTAATTGAAACCATATCGGTCTATATTAGTTTACAAGGAATTTACGGCTTACATGAAGAACATACCCAATGTCTTATACATGACTGGTTTCTTTTCGAACGGGTACAATAACCAGATATATTAGAGAGAAAATATTAGTTATTATATGAATATTATATATATATATATATATATATATATATATATATATATATATATATCGTGGCACTCCGTCGGTTACGACGACGAGGGTTCCAGTTGATTCGATCAACGGAACAGCTTGCTCGTGAAATTAATGTGCAAGTAGCTGAGCCCTCCACAGACACGTGTACCCTTAACGTAGTTCTCGGGGATATTCAGCGTGACAACGAGTGTGACAAGGCTGGCCCTTTGAAATACAGGCACAACAGAAACAAGAAGAAAGAGTGAGAGAAAGTTGTGGTGAAAGAGTACACCAGGGTTCGCCACTACCCACTGCCGGAACCTCATGGAGCTTTAGGTGTTTTCGTTCAATAAACACTCACAACGTCCGGTCTGGGAATCGAAACCGCGATCCTATAACCGCGAGTCTGCTGCCCTAACTACTAGGCCATTGCACCTCCAAACACACATACACACACACACACACACACACACACACACACACACACACACACACACACACACACACACACACACATATATATATATATATTAGTTTTTGGAGCATATTTCATAAGTACTGTTTATACAGGTTAAATGAATTAAGAAATCCAAAGATTTACTTAAGTCTCTTTCCATAATATATTGTTTATGTAGCTGATATTTCAGTAGCATGTACCAAAGCTAACCACAAACTCACATTTAGAAACAAATTGCAAAAACGCCGGAACGAAAAACTACATTAAGGAAATGAAATCACAAAATAACGAACCACAGAACACTCTTCTGAAAACCAATCTAAGTTGTAAACATCACGACTCAGACTGTTACATCGGCCGCACAAGCATGAACCCTTTTCACCGGTTGACGATACATTAACATCAAGGAGTGAACGCAATAATACATTACCTGAAATGATAATAGAATGACAAACATTAGTTGACAGGCAACAAGTTTATATAGGGTTACACACATGCGCACACAAAGGACATAAATATTGAAAAGTTTACGCATAGTAAAATACAGACCATAGAAACGAAAAAGAAACACAGGTGCAGCACTTGTGATATACAACACTCGTAGTACACGTCATGAGATCTACCTGGATTTAACCGATACATAATTTTAAAATCTGACGTTAACGATTTCTATCAGTTATAAAAGTATTCCCATGATCGTTTGAGGCCCAATGCATAACGCGCGAATGAAACGCAACTGTTATCATCCATTCATTCCGAGGATTACATCGGAAAGGTATTGAAATATCAATGGACTAATAGTTTCAGGAATGCTATTCTTCCAAAATAGACATAAAAAGACCGGCAAGGAAACACGAAAAATCCTTAAGACAATCAAATTCGAATATAGCCATGTCTATAGTTAAAAAATAATAGCCATTTTTGATAGGAAAAACCATTTTTGAAAAACCATTTTTGATAAAGTAGCTTTCCAGATCCAAGAAGGATTTCACGTTCTCTCGAAAGTTTATAAATCCTTATGACATCAGAAATGTGTGTGTGTGTGTGTGTGTGTGTGTGTGTGTTAATTTTGGAGGGCTACTTTACAAATTAATTTACGTGCAGTGGTTTCAGTAGTATTTTAGTAATTGATTGATTTGTCAGCGAAATTCGCTACACCTCCATACACTTCTCAATGAGTTCTCCACAAGAAACAATACATGCATACATCTGTTATATATATATATATATATATATATATATATATATATATATATATATGTAGCTCTGAATTGATTGGTTCCTGACATCGATTATAGCATTTCATATACAGGAAGTGAACTGTAGGTGTTTACCACCTGGCAAAGGCGCAGCTTACATGCAGGCATACATACATGAAATGCATACACGTATACATGAATCTCTGTTTGCCTATTCACTGCTGTATTATCACAGTTACAACATAATGCATAAAAATAAATAGAGTCTGTATAAGAAAATGAATAAAGCTAACAAAATTACTACTTCCAGCCCACACCGTACTCGACAAAACAGAAAAAGAAATATCAAAACGATATGCAAAACAAAACGAATAAACAAATGATATCTAAAAGAAAATAAGACTGACAAATAAATGAACAAATAAGAGAAAAGAAAAAAAAATGAAAAAACAAAAATAACAGAGAGTAAAATAGAACAGCAACGGGGTTGCTTTTTGTATTTTATCATTGCATGTGTTTCCGCTGCGATTTTGTGAATGGGAGGGTTTACTCTGCAATTATTAACAATCCCTTTTCCTACCCAAACTTCAATGAGGAGAATACCAAAATGGAAAGCAACAATTTTCTTTCCATTTCTTTTATTTGTTCATTTATTCATTATTGTTGATGTTATTTTTGTTGCGTTGTGCTATTTGGAGAAAAAGGTGTTGCTTGGTTTCGATCTTATTTTGGTTTCGATTATATTTTGGTTGAATATTTAAATACGGCTTAGACAATGTCTTGGCTTAGACAATGTGTTAATGCTGATAAAAGGCCATACTTGATCGCAGCTACGTGTAACTTTTTCCTGGCTCTCGTCTCTCTTTCTTATCTCGTTTCCTTTCTTTTGTCTTTTCCCATTCTCTCTTGTACTTTCTTCTAATATCCGACGAACGATTGCGTCCGAAACGTTATGTCTTTACTCTAATAATTTTTTCCATTCTTGAAGCGTCACGCTAATAATATCAATTGTTCCCCTCCCTTGCACTCTTGCTGCTTTTTCGGGTTTCTTTTTGTTTTGTTGTGTGTGTGTGTGTGTGTAGGTGGTTGGGTGTGGGTGTGTTTGCGTGTGGTTTTGCGAAAGCATTGAAACATTGGATTTAAGGATCACACAAGACTTTTTAGTAAAGTATATTTATTTCCTGAGTCGAATGAAGTAGATGGAGATGGTGCAAACTCTGTTTATTAAATAACACACACACACACACAAATATGTATGTATATGTGTGTCTATATGTATGTATAACGTATATATATGACTTGTGTATATTATATACATATACATATACACACATATAAATGTATATATAACATGTGTAAGCTATATCACGCGTATTTATATGTATGTATATGTATGTAGATATGTAATACATATTCATGCATATATCATATAACATTATAATAAATGTGTGTGTGTGTGACAGAGTTCCCCTGCATGACCACAGTTCTATGATTGAAAATAGTTAAAAAGATAAACGGATATATAAATACACACGCCGTATATATATGTGTGTGTGTATTTGTGTTGTATGTTAAGTTTATTAAGAATCCCGTACAGACCCAAACACTCACCTCACAACAGACGAATATTACATCTATACTATATTACACATCAGTGACAAGCCATGTCTACCAGAATGTGTGTGTGTGTGTAGTTGATATGCATTCGTTAATCGTCGTTCGTTCGTTCATTCATTCATAAATACATATTGAGTAGTCACTGTTCGTCTAACTAACGCATGTGTAATACATAATTGATGGCAAACATAAAACCTGTGATGTCCCCATTTGATTGGTGGCAGTTGTGCTACAAATTATATTCAACTTGTAGGACAGCTAGACACTGATTTTGCACAAAGTGGTACAACGTCTTTCTTTTTCTCTACTGTCCATCAACCACTGCTCTTAATCACTAACTACTATTACTACTACCACTACTATCATTATTTGTAAAGGTTCTACACACAACTATTATTGTGTCCAGCAGACTGCAGCTTCAACACTTTCTTCGGCCATGATTTGAGACCGATTCAATTATCTGTAGTTTAGCATTCGTTTCTGTTCATAAGCAACATGTTTCAGTGGTTAGAGCATCGGACTCACAATCATGAGGTAGCGAGTTCGATTCCTGGACTGGGCTGTGTGTTGTGTTCTTGAGCAAGACACTTTATTTCACGTTGCTCCAGTTCACTCGTCTGTAGAAATGAGTTGCTGTTCTGTTGATCGAATCAGCTGGAACCCTCATGGTAGCACTCAATATATATATGGAGTGCCACCATGCATGCTGCATATAATTCGTTCTTTATTTATAGACTTCAAACGGTAAAATGTGAAATTGACCTAGGTGAGATTTGAACCTGGAGTGCCGAGAGTTTGAACATATATACCAAAGTATATTCTTTCCTGCTCTAGGCATAAGGCCCGAAATTTTGGGGGAGGGAGCTAATCGATTATATCGACCCAGTACGCAACTGGTACTTAATTCATCGACCCCGAAAGGATGAAAGGAAAATTCGACCTCGGCGGAATTTGAACTTAGAACGTTCTTTTCTACTCTAGTGACAAGGCCAGAATTTTGGGGGAGGGGACCAGTCGATTAGATCGATCACAACGCAAATGGTAATTGATTTATCGACCCCGAAAAGATGACAGACAAAGTCGAGCTCGGCGGAATGTGAACTCAGAAAGTAAAGACAGACGAAATACCTATTTCTTTATTACCCATAAAGGGCTATACAAAGAATTTTTAAGACATCACAAAACATAAAGACGGTACAAAACACAACAAACATAAAATCGGAGAACTAAAATTTACAAAAGCGAACGATGATAGTAGAAGAAAAATTAAAATAAAATGATAATATGCAAGAATGAAAAAATGAGGCGCAATGCCCACGCGACCTCCGAAGTCGGGTGGTTACATTTATCCAGTTTTTCACTTTTACGTTCAACATCATGTAGACATTTTAACGGTTTTGCAACTCCAAAAATTGAAACACTCGCGTTACCTTTCTCCCATTAACCACTGTTACTTGTGTCCTTATCAGCTGCAAATAATCAGTTCTAGGGGGTGGTGTCTCCACCAACCATACCCTTATCGTTGTTATATTTTCACCAAGTTCTGTTATGTACTCCCAGTAGTTTTCCTCGTGTATTCGAGTCCAAATCCCCACAGTTGCGCACTTTTGATTCCCCCACTGGTCCCAATTCCAGATACTCTTTGGTTGCAGCCAGCACTTTTGCAACCAACCACTCCGGTCTAATTTTTGGTGGCATTCTGGGAATACGTATTCTCACACTTCCTCTTCCTCTATAACTATGCTATTTTTGTGTTTCTTTTTTTGTATTGCCAGTCAGCAGCAGAAACCTGCACTCCAAATCGCTGAACCTCGTGAAATAAATAAATAAATAAATAGGTTTTGTATTCGTATTATTCTTTTATGTTCGCCATGGTGTCGGACAATTTAAAAGGTTTAAAGACATCTTATTAAACACGGCAATTTGAGTACCCACTTTCGATCCTTACATTCTCTACTCCAATAAGAAACACTGCTATACAGGAATCGGGTTTAGCAAACTAAAGTCGCCCCCCCTCCTAAATATTCAGTCTTTTTACGCCTGTCTAGTGAAATGAGCAATTTATTTTTACTCATAAATGTCCATTTCCCATCTAGCGATTATTTTGTAAAGAAATAAATGCAGACATACATAAATAGATGAATTAATGCAATGAATAATGAATGACTTATATAAATAAATCGCATATTTCTTTCAAATTTGTCGCTCAAAAACAGTCACATAAATCTCTGCGAGATTTCGTTTTAAAACTGACGCCGCTTACGTTAGTTTAATAACCGGGACACAGCGGCTGGAGTAAGGAGGATTTGATCGTAAAAACGTTAATTAGAGAATTGATTACCGACATGCTAACATACCAAGAAAACGAGCATGCGCGCGAGCACACACGGACACACGCACGCAAACGTCTAGTTAGAATAGAGGCAGCCGATGAATAATTCCAAGTGGCTTTCTGTTTTCCTATGTGTTCGTTCCGTTGTCTGTAGTTCATTGTTCTAACGTCCTGTACCCTGATATGCATCTATATACACATGTAGATGTAAGTATATACATATATGTGTATATACATGCATGTATATTCTTTGTATTATATATATATATATGTATGTATATTCCCTTTCATTCTCTTTCTATCTCGTCTCGTTATCTTTTTCAACCAAAATCATTTCTCACTTTCCTTCTTTCTCCTCGTTTTCTGATAGATATGTGTGTGTGTGTGTGTGTGTGTGTGTGTGTGTGTGTGTGTGTGTGTGTGTGTGTGTGTGTGTGCGACCGCGTGACTGACCGCTTGGCAAAATAATAAAACCAACCAGCGAACCAACGAACACGGCCTCAATCTAAAATGTGTTATCATCTTCATCATCATTTTTTTTTATCACTGTTACCATTTATAATTCAGTCGATTCGAACATCGTCCACCTCATTGCTCCACATCAACGTCGTCGTCGTCGTCATCATCATCATCATCATCATCATCATCATCATCATCATCACCATCACCATCATCATCACTGTCAACATCATTCCCCTTTTTTTAACACCAGTCTACCAGATGTCATCTTTAACATCACCATTATCATGATCATCATTATAATCATCATCAACATGATCATCATCGTCGTCGTCGTCGTCGTCATGGTCACCAAATTATCACAGCATCACCACTGCCATCATCATCGCCATCATCACGAACACCGCTTCTTCAAAATCCCCTTCTGCATCACCATCACCACCATCACTATAATCACCATCACCATCACCATCAGTACCATCATAATCACCATTACCATTGCTACCACCACCACCGCCACCACCACTACAACAGCTATCACTTGATTTACGACCACCCCCATCATCATCATCACCATCACCCTCATCATCACCACCACCACCATCAGCATCATCATCATCATCACCATAGCTACCATCATAATCACCATTACCATTGCTACCACCACCACCACCTCATTTACCACCACCCCCATCACCATCATCACCATCACCATCGCTACCACCACCACCACCAGCTGATCATCACCATCATCACCATTATCATCAGCACCACCGGTCCCACAACCGATGCCCTTTAAAATACTTTTTACGCAGTAGTTTCCAATAGGAACGGCAATCCAGTCGATACTGCTCTGTGCCGACTTTGCTTTTCATCCCATGTTAATCGATAAAATAAACAATCGACGACTTTGCATTCGATACCATCCCTTAGCTTGCCCCTTCGAATGCAATCGCTTCAGTGCCGGGTCTTAAGAAGTGAATAGAGTCGTGGAATATATGGATTGAATACAAGAGGAATCGACGCCGAGATCCTCTTACATTTCAGTAGATACACACACACACATACACACAAAAAACACACACACACACACAAAAACACACACAAACACACGCACACACACATACACAAACACACACAAACACACACAAGCACACACACACAAACACATGCACATACACCCCCACATGCACACCCCCACACACATACACACACATGCACAAACACGCACACACACACAAACACATTAATGTTTGTTTTTCTAATTTGTATTGATACATAAAAATATTGTCACATACTTCTTGGAGGATCGGCAAATACATTAAGACAGAATATCAAATTTATTTTTAAAACATGATAATGGATACAACGTTTCGCCGGTGTGGTTTCGTCAGTGCATTTGTTTTTCATTTTTTTTTTGTCCTTTTATATGTTTTTGGTTCATCTTGTAAGAGGTGCATAGTGATTGTGAACTAAATATAATTTACTATACATATGCCTACATATACGAAGGTGGTGCCCCAGCATGGCCACAGTCTAATGATTGAAACAAGTAAAAGAAAATATATTTTATACATACTTACACACAGACACATTTATACACACACACATAATGTCCCTTGTGGAAAATGCATGATGTGGTGGACGTACAGTTCTTTCCTGGTTTCGACATATCGCTCCATTCTAATTCGTAAACGTTATTCCATTGAGCTCTCTTTAACACGAACCAATTAAAAATAAAGGACATTGAATAATATGGTCCCAGCTACATTGTGCCTAAATGTAAGATGAGATGGCCATGGTCGGAAGGCTTCCTGAAGTAGGTCAGTCATAGTGGTAAGCAACATTAACAATTGTTTAATGCATGAATCAAAGTGGTAGCTTCAACGTGGCTGCTGGATCTGCTAGAAATAGCTGTCAAACACACCTCAGATCGTTGCTCGAAAAATAGAGGTAATCCTTGTAACACAGTCTAAAAAACATTGGGTGGTCATATGTGGAATGTCTTTGAATATAGATATCCTAAGGCTAAGATACAACAATCTAAACTAATAAGACAACAGCAATATTCTTCTTCTTCTTCTTCTTCTTCTTCTTCTTCTTCTTCTTCTTCTTATTATTATTATTATTATTATTATTATTATTATTATTATTATTATTATCGTCCCTCTTTACGTTCTGAGTTTAAATTCCGTGAGTGGGGTGGGGTGGGGGGTCAACTTTGCCATTCATCCTTTTGGGGGTCGATAAAATAAATAATGTGGTTTTTGAGCCCTGGGGTTGATGTAATCGACTTACCCCCCTACCCTCAAAATTGCTGGCCTCCAGCCAAAATTTGAAATCATCAACATCATCATCATAATCATTATTAGTATTGTTGCTGTTTTTGTTGCTGCTGTTATTGTTATTATTGCTGTTGTTGTTATTGTTATTATTGTTGTTATTATCATTATAAGTAGTAGTAGTAGTAGGATGATGATGAGGAGGAGGAGGAGGAGGAGGAGCGGCAGCAGTAGTTGTAGCACCAGGAACAGCTGTAAAACAGCTACAGACAATGCATCGCTAATGTCAATAAATGAAAAATGGATGGGAAAATCGGTGGTGGGCGGCGAGGAGGGAATGTATATGGTTCAGTTAGAAAAATGCTATAATGCAGTTATCTGAATCTGCCATCTAAAGTAATTTGCTTAGATAAATAAAATGGCGAGCAGCAGTAAAAAGCCACCAACCCCAGCGCCACCCACTTAAAGGCCCCACATAAATTTCACTTAGGCTTGAACACCGGGCTGTTCCACGAGATCATCAATATTCATGTTTGAACTTTCTTTGACCTCTTCATTCTTAGCTTTTGCTCTCAGCCAAATTCCAATATTATTTAAAGAATCGTTTCACTGGTTGCAGTGATCGCCGAAATGAGATTACTGTTGTTTTATGCTGCAGAGGAAGTTAGAGTCATGAACTAACGCAACGATGTTTTACATATTACTTCTGACATGAAAGATATAAAGCTACAAAAATATCTTCCTTCAAATCGTGCGCTACTGTCTTTAAAAAAAAACCCCGGACTCATTGGGTAATTTAATCATAGATGTACTAAGTCTAAAATCAAATAAAATATAAAGAAAAAAACAAGGTCGTCACGAACATGGTGTCTTTCATCTCAAGTCACATGCCTGCTTACTCAGTACATATCTGGTATTAAAAATACAATAACAGCGCAGAGAGAGAGAAGCGAACACTGATTTTTCTCAGCATTACATTAAAATCTTTTGAGATTTCATTAATTTTTATCACTTGCTTGACACCAGCTTTGATTTTATTTGATATCGGCCCTGATTCAACAAGTATATGATTAAAGGCATTCAGACAATAACCATATTTTTTTATGCATCATTTTTTTTGAAGCAACAATAAGCACCCACATTTAATGTCATCTGCTTTTCTCTTTTAAAAGACGTGGGCTTCCGATTGTGAGTGGGACCCTATAACCAATAGGCACGTGGTTTAGTAATTGGGGCGTTGTACTTGCATTGTAAGATCCTGGTTTAAATACGCAAGCCGCGTGGTGCGTTGATTAATTCAGTTAAACACTTCATTTCACATTGACTGCTCCAGTTCCCTCAACTGTAAATGAGTTCCAAGAAATGCTGGGAAGTTAACCCCGCAATCGGCTGCCATCCCGTCCACGGGGTTGTGTTGCGATCTCAGTTACTTATACGCCATAGGGACCAGGTTGAACTCAGGCCTTATGAGTCCCAGGATTCATGACAGACTTAAGTCTATGTATGATTTGATCTGAGGAAGATTTTGGTCATTATTTTTTACAGAACTAGACTATACACACGCACACACACACATTGTATGTACGTATATATATAAAGAGAGAGGGAGAGAGAGGAGATATATATATAGATACATGCATTTATATACAAATATATACTTATACACATACATATATATAATATATACGCGCGCACGCATACACACACACAAGCACATGTGTATATATATATATATATGCATACATATATATATACATGTACAAACATATATATATACATGTACAAACATATATATATATATATATATATATATATATATATATATATATATATATATATATATATATATATGTATATAGCCTTTGATCATAGGTTTATCTGCTCAATCAAGATTGACCTGCAACCAAACAACAACAAGAAGATGAACAATAAGCATAACCTAGACAACAACACCCAGAGAAACATAAGGCAATATTTTTAGTGAGATAAGAAGAAGAGGAAGAAGAAAACAAAGAGCGAATAATTCACAGAAAATTAGAAAAAAAAAACAACGAAATATTTAAACAATGTTTGCTATAAATACAAGAGAAATCTATTTCTGTTGGTTATTCACTAAACCATTCTGTCGTCATTTTGACATATGGATGCTTAGAATAAACCAATCAGTGTTCTCTCTCTCCCTCTCTATTCCCGCTTCTCCCATTCTCTCTTATCCCCCCACTTTCGTTTTCTCCCTCTTTCTTTCTCTCTCTCCCTCTCTATTCCCGCTTCTCCCATTCTCTCTTATCCCCCCACTTTCGTTTTCTCCCTCTTTCTTTCTCTCTCTCTCTCTCTCTCTCTCTCTCTTCCTCTTCTTTTCTCTCTTATACTTCAAACTCTTTCATCCTCTCTAAACTATTCGTCTTTGTCGTTACCATTTTCCAACTATTTTCTGTTTTCCTTGCCAGTTATTTTATACATTTCTCTCTCTCTCTCACTCTCTTTCTCTCTCTCTCTCTTTCTTTCTCCCTTTTCTCTCTCTCTCTCTCTCTCTCTCTCCGTCTCCCTCTCTCTCATTCTCTGTCTTTCTCTCCTGCTGCACACAGACATATATATATATACACACACACACACACACGCGCGCATACATACATAAATACACACACACACATTTGCATATATAGACATATATATACATACATACATATACATACATACATACATATATATATATATATATATATATATATATATATATATATATATATATACACGAGTGTTATGTGTGTGCACGTGCTCAATGTGCGTATGTGCTTGCGTGGTGTTTGTGCGTGCGTGTGTGTGTGTGTGTTGAGGCGTGTGTAAGTCAGTGTGTGTGCATATATATATGTGTGTGTGTGTGTGTGTGTGAACAATTGCTCGCATGCATGCTGGGTCGTGGATGTCCAAGTCGGTTTTTCTTGTGTTACACCCAAAAATACTCCACTTATTATCACAAAACACACTGAATGCAGAAGAACGTCTTTTTTTTCTTTGATATACCCAAGATAACAAATGTTCTCTCTGCCTCTCTCTCACTCTCCCTCTTCCTCTTACATACACGCACATGCACACATGCACACACACGTATACAAATACACACCTTACATCTAATATATAATATTATAGAAACATGTTTTCTGCAATTCGGAATATTGTTTGTAATACTGGCAGGACCCCTTGTGAATTCCAAGACTGAGACCCTCACTAATTGGCATTCCATGCATTTAAGTCGGTCGTTCTGTTTTTGTTTTTCTGTTTTTTTTTTCCTATTCTCCACATGTCTATTTCTCTATGGGTTTCATTTAGTTTCGTCAAGGTGTTTCGGTGTAAGACTGGTACATGTTTTATCGAGCCAGGAAGGATGAAATGTAAATCTGATGAAGGTGGGGTTTGAATTCAAAACGTAAAAAGCTAGGACAAATACAGCGATATAATTTTTTTTCGCGACACACACATATACATAAATATACATATGCGCAAACACACACAAACACACACACACACACGCACGCACACACACATGCAAATACACACGAATACACACACGCGCATATACACATATACACACACACAGACAGAAATTAAAGGAATGCGAGTACACGGTTTTTTTTTTTTTTCTATGATGGTGGTTGATGTTATGGAGTTCGTTAAAGGCGAAGAAATCACAGAAAATTCAAAGAGACAACACCATTTTCAGATCATGACAACTGTTGACCTCCAATCAAAACGGATTTCCAATATTGTTCAAATCTTGCGTGCTACACACGTCGCTATCAATTCCCCCACCATTTTTCTTTACTTTAAATTCATTGGTTTTCGTTTTTAATTCTTTTCCTCTCTTCCTTCTGTTTTTTTTTGTCCTTTTGCTTTTTTTTTTTCATAAAATTACTTTTTGTTGCTTAATGAAATTCTTGAATGAGGACAAGGCGAGAGAATAGGAAGAAGAGATGGAATAGGAAGGTGAGCGAAGGCATGGTAGAAGTTCTGGTTAAGATAGCAAGAACGAACATTATAATTGGAGGCGTTAAAGGGAGCAAGAAAGTACGACAGTAAAATGCCGGGGCAAAAAGAAAAAAATATATATATAAAAATCAAATAAATAAATAAAAGATCAATTAAACTTGTCAACATTAACATTTCACATCCGTAGTTATAGAAGAAAACATCGAACGAAATAAGTAAAAAGAAGAAAAAGAAAAAAGTAATGATAATAATAATTAATAAAGACGATGAATTATAAGCCAAAAAAAGACCACAAAGAAAAGTTTTAGCAGAAGAAAAGAAAGGGTTTTTCGTTTATTAATGTCCCAGTTTTTGAATGGGAAGACGGAGAGGTGGACAGAGTAAGAGATCTTTTCTCACCGTTTCCTGCTAAATTCTATGAAAGATAAGATAAATTTCATAATGGATGTGAACAGAATCAATTAACGTTTCATAAATGTGGCGGATGAAGGGAAGAAAGAGAAGAAGAGAGAAAGAAAGGGAGAAAGAGAGAGAGAGAGAGAGAGAAAGAGAGAGCGTGTGAGCGAGTGAATAAGTGAAATGGGGGAGGGGTGAACATAAGGTGTAGTAGGGAGATAAAAGAGAGAACGAGAGAATGTTCTACAGAAAAAGAGATGTATTTAATGAAGAGAGAGAAAAGCGCGGTGAGCTGGCAAAATCGTTAGCATGCCGGACGAAATGCCTAGTGGCATTTCGTCCGTCTTTACGTTCGTCTGAGTTCAAATTCCGCCGAGGTCGACTTTGCCTGTCAAGCCTTCGGGATCGATAAAATAAGTACCAGTTGAACACTGGGATTGATGTCAAATGCTTATGCCTGTCCCCTAAATTGCAATGCGCTGGCTATCTTTGAAAGATTTCCTCTAAAACAACTCCTTTTTCCTCGCGGCAAACTTACTTCCCGTTATTTTTTTTTTCATTTTTTTTTATTCTGTTATTCTTTAAATTGTTTCAGTCTCTGTGCTACGGCCATGCTGGATCACCTCATTAAAAGGTTTAGTCGATCAAATTGACTTCATTAGTTAAAGTTTGGTACTTAGTCAATAGACCTTTTTTTGCCGTAATGCTAATTCACAGGGGAGCATACACACCAACACCGGTTGTCAAGCGGCAGAGACAAGCACACACACACACACACACAGACACACATATAATATATTCACACACACACAGACAAACATGATAGACTTCCACACAGTTTCCATTCCAGATTCATTCACAAAATTGGGCCAGAGTGAAAGTAGCAGACACTTCATCTAGGTACCCTACATCTGAACTGAACCTAAAACCACGAATCCGGAACGAATTTCTTATGTACATAACCAAGCCATCAGAATTCTATCAGCTTCTCTCTTTCTCTCCAGTCCGACAAAGATCACCACAGCTTCCATTATATTTTGTTTTCTTTGCTGTCTTTAATCTCAAGTAGAATAGAAACCTTAATTTGTATAGACTGGCAACTGTTGAGATGCCTTCTAATGGA
Source organism: Octopus bimaculoides (assembly GCF_046866305.1). Taxonomy (NCBI): domain Eukaryota; kingdom Metazoa; phylum Mollusca; class Cephalopoda; order Octopoda; family Octopodidae; genus Octopus; species Octopus bimaculoides. The sequence goes on from NC_142942.1 coordinate 53,772,227, forward strand.
CGTGACCACTAGAGTTATGTTTCTAATGTGTTAATGTAACGTGTATGTGGTGTTGCATATGTAAAAGGTGTTAAATGTGTCCGTACTGTGTTACATGCTTTTTAATAGATGCGGCAACCACATTCACGTATAATTTAATAGTAATGTAACGTGTGTTTGCTTCTGCATACGTAAAATGTATAAACTTTTTTTTTTGCCTATTTATATAGCCTAGACTCTATAGACTGTACGCTCCATAAGCTTTTAAAGCATTTGTCGACTTTCCTTGTTTAGTTGCTTATGAAAGGAACAAAAGCGGGCATTGTATTTATTCTCTGCACAGTATATATTGATTTCCATGGAATCCCTCTTCAGACAACAAGATAATGATATGGTTACGAGTATAAACAAACTCTGAACTGATTGCAATAAATTGATATTTTCGGATCTCAGCTTATGTTTTTCGTTCCACAGAGAGTCAAGACTGACCGAAAGATAAAGTTAGTTTATTGCAGTCAATTGTTGTCTGTTGTAGAAAGAAGTTAGATTATTATTGTAAGGCGGTGAATTAGTAGAGTGATTAAAGTGTTAGTTAGAAAGCTTCTTAGGTATCTGTTTCAGATATCTCCGATTTGTGTTCAAATCCCGCCTAAGTTCACTTTACCTTTTAACCTTTCGAGATCGATGAAAGAAAGTAGCAATTCAGAGCGGGAATAGTTAGAGGGCGAAGTAAAATACCACGAGGTATTTGTTCCGGCTCTTTACGTTCCGACAGCAATGCCTTCGGACACCATCAGTGCCTGGATGTAGCGACTAAAGTTGGCGGTCTTTCACTCCGATAACATCGTGACATCGTAACGGAGACATTTGCAGATATAGTTAACAGCCAGACTTCCTCAAAATGACTTGTGAATTCTACATGTACAGATCAATGGCCAACCTTAATCCACGGAAGCCCCCAACCCCAACTTGAAAAAAAAGAAGACACCATACTGGAGTCGATTTGGTCGACTAAACACTTGAAGGCGGTGACCCAGCAAACCCAGCATGGCTGCATTCCAATGAATGAAACAAGTAAATGAATGCATGCACACATACCTAGAGGCGCAGGCGTGGCTGTATTATAAGAAGCTTGGTTCCCAAGGGAATTTAGTACTTATTTATAAATAAAAACAGTTGCTGTGAGGAAAACAAAAGTCACGACGTTACGAACTAAGATTCTTTATCGAAGAAGCAAAGGGAGATAATTCCATGGATTCGATGGTTCCGTGACTTTATTACAATCATAACTTCAGTATAACAGCACTAGGAATTATTGTTATCATTGCTCTATTTCTTTGTCGATTAAGAACTTCAGCTCGAAACATTAGTAATTATTTCTTTTATCTAACGCCACGGTGTTCTTATTTATTATAGCCTTTATTCCAGGTGAAGATATTATTGGAAATGGAACAGCTATAATAGTAAGAAACTCGTGATTACCAAGACGGAGCAATAACAAAGTGCAGAAGAAACAGCTTCTAAAGCTGAGAGATTCCTCTTGTTAATTATACGTTCGCTGACTCGTAAAGACAAGTTTCATCTCAAGTAACAACCATAAAAATATCTTAAACAAGTTAGTAATTTTATATCTACATTGCTTTGAAAGTTGGAAAAAGATACACGTTGATATTAACGATGATAATAAAAACATGAAATACGACGACGACGACGACGACGACAAAGATGACGACGATGATGATGATGATGATGACGATGGCTTCTCTTATAATAAGAATCGTTTCCTTATGTGGAAATGATATCTTATATGTGATATGAGAATTTTCCATCTAATATTTTTAAGGATTCACGTTATGTGTCTTTCTACACCAGATATCTTATGTGTGTAAGCATGTGTGTGTTTTGTTTTTAATTCTCTCTCTATTTGTATCCTCGTGTTCTTTTATGCTGAAGAGAGTAGGTTCGAAACTGAAAAGACTTTCTCACCTTCCCGAGCGTCAAACTAATACACCTGCTTGTTATTTATACACCTGTGTCTTCTTCTTTTGTTTTTCTGTAAATTAAATGAAAAATATTCCTTTCTACTCTAAGCACAAGATCCGAAATTTTTGGAGAGGCGGGGCCAGTCGATTAGATTGACCCCAGTAAGCAACTGGTACTTAATTTACCGACCCCGAAAGGATGAAAGGCATAGTCGACCTTGGCGGAATTTGAACTCAGAATGTAAAGACAGACGAAATATCGCTAAGCATTTTCGCCCGGCGTGTTAACGTTTCTACCAGTTCGCCACCTTATTAAATAAAAAATATTGAGATGACCACGTGTTACTAGCAAAGGGCGCATAAGAGCAAAATGAGGCAGGACTACTGTCTTGTGGAGCAATAGATGTGCTAATCACAACGCGTGATGCAGTTTTACTGGGGGAAATGTGAGGACTTGGAACATTCATTATTAAAGAATATCAACGAATCAATTCCCTGCGCCAAGTAAATATAAAACTAGTCAGTGTGAGAGTAGCTGCTCCAATTACTTATTTGCGATGCAAAACAGGGTTAACACTAATATATTCAGAAATATTTCATTAAATTTAATGTAAAGGATACTTCAACGATGAAGAATTAAATGAAATTCAGTGATGAAAAGAACGTAATGTATCAAAGAAGATAAGGAAATAAATCAGAATAATTACTATTAGAAAAATGGCAGTTTATGAGAAACTCCGACCTTAGATAAAATGGAAGGGTTGATGAAAAGATAAGTTTAAAGATTGATCGAACTGTTTGGACTTGATACGAGGTCAAGTTGTTTAATGATACTGGGCGGAGGCTAGATAGAGTCGATAAATTCGATTCCAATATATTACTGTTATCGTCTTTTGGATAAGTAATAAAAAGGGACGTTGATTTTGGTCCGATTTAAAGTTGAAAGAGATGAAACTAACAACAGTAATAACTCAAGTCCAGCTCTCGCCTATTTCTTCCATCTTGACATCGAGTCAAGGAGGGCGTAGAACAGTAGGACATTATTGTCTTCTTGTCCTAGAATTCATAGGACCAGTCACTCGGTTTCCATGGAGTAGAAGTAACCGATATCAAAACATTCCCTCTGAACGGAACGCTGGTCCATTGCAGGGTTATTCATCTACAATGAAGTGTTTTCTCATGAGCACAACGAACCACCCGGTCCAGGATTTGAAACTACGATCTTGTGTCTCTGATATTAATACCCTAACTACTAGGCCATGCGTCTTCCACAGGAATTGTAGACTTGCTAGAAATAGTAGCGGAATTTTCTCCAAATCACAGTCTAGAGGCTTAAATTTAAAATAAAAGCGGAAATAGATTAAATAATGTAATATTTATTAAACACCTTGTAAAAACTGCGTGATAGTCACGACTGGAAAGCCTATGATTGTAATTCTGCTTCACCAGACTTGAACTTAAGGGTCAATCAAGAATTTAATATCATGGACAGGTAGAATATTGATCTCTGGGTTTGGCAAAATACCAAATTATAGGAAGATAATAATTGATACATAATGACTAGATTTTGACAGGGTACAAAACGCATGCGCACACACGCACACACTCACACACACACACTCATAGAAAACAGTTTAATAGTTTGAAAGTTAAATCCAGTTAAATAAAAACAGTTTTTAGTAATACTTATATATATATATATATATATATATATATATATATATATATATATATATATATATATATATATATGCTTGTATGTCGGTGACTTGTTTCTACGTATATCTGCATATAATAGTTCCTCTACTTACATGTCTGCGTACGTCTGTGTGAACGAATGCCTTTGTATGTATATATGTGCACACACACACACACACACACACACACACACACACACACACACACACACACACACACACTCACACATGTATATATGTGTTTGTGTGCTTTTTGGGGGGAAATTTAACTTTATTCTTAATTACATTATCCATCTCATGCCAAACAAGACTAGTAAAGACATCGTATCTGCTGATCTATGAATAATGAGTTACCATCAATCATTCTACACCAGCAAACCGTTCCATTATCCTCACAACCTCAATCTCAGACTGATACACACACCAACCCGCCCATAATAATTCACGTCTGCACTTATCATCTCCTCTTCCTCTTCATCCTCCTCCTCCTCGTCGTCGTCGTTGTCGTCGTCCTTGTCGTCGTCGTCATCATTATCATAATCGTAATCGCATCATCATCATCATCATCATCATCATCATCCTTACCGCCGTCGTCGTCTTCTTCCTCCTGTTCCCCTCCTCCCCTTCCTCCTCTTCCCCTTCTTCTTCTTCTTCTTCTTCGTCCTCCTCCTCCTCATTATCATCATGATCATCATCATCTTTGCCGTCGTCGTCGATTTCCTCCTCCTCTTCCTACTCCCCTTCTCCTCCTCCTCGTCATCATCATTACCCTCATCGTAACCACTGTGGTCATCATCATCGTCATCATCATCATGGTCATCGACAACACATTTTTTTCCATAATCAAACAACAAGAAGAACAAACAACAAAACAAGCAAAAACAATATATATATATATATATATATACACACACACATATATATATATATATATAAAATAGCAATAGATAAGTGCAAGAGCCAAAAAATTATATAAACATTAACAAATATTACAACAACAACAACAACACCGAAAACCTTTTCACGAATGCAATCAACAACCAGCCACTGGAGCAACAACAACAACAACAACATCTACTACTACTACTACTACTACTACTACTACTACTACTACTACTACTACTACTACTACTACAGCAACAAATGTGGAACAACAAAAACAACGGCGATAACAAGAACAAGAAGAGTCAGGTCATCGTTAAAACGAAGAACAAGTACAAGAACAACAACATCAGCATCATCAGCATCACCATTAACAACTGCAACAGCGGTAAGTTTAATAACAACAACAACAACACGAAACTGAATGAGTGATTCTTACAGCGATAATAGCGAAACACCAATATTTTTATAATACAGATCTAAAATCGATTTTTAGAAAAATCGATAATTTACATTGTTACTCAACCAGAAGAGAAATGGTAAAAAAAAACAAAAAAAAAACGGAAAAAAGGAAAAAAAACGAAAAAGAAAGCAATCTATCGGTTTTCTTCAAGTAATCATATTATTCAGAAAGAAGGCGGCGAGTTTGCAAAACGTAACTGCGCCGGATAAAATGCCAAACGACATTTCGTCCGTCTTTATATTCTGAGTTCAAATTCCGCCGAGGTCAGCTTTGCCTTTCATTCTTTCGGGGTTCGATAAAGTAAGTACCAGTTGCATACTGGGGTCGATATAATCAACATGATTCTGCCACGCCCCCCAAATTTCAGGCCTTGTGTCTCTTCATTAGACAGCAGTCATGCTGAGTCACAATCTTGGAGAATTTTAGTCGAAGGAATCGCCCTCAGTACTTATGTTTTTGTAAAACCTGGTGCTTCTATCAACCTTTGTGTTGAACCGCTAAGTTACGGGGATGTAAGCACACCTACGTCGGTTGTCAAATGGTGGTGAGAAACATATACAAAGACACACACACACATACAGGTAGATAGATATACGATAGGCTTCTTTCAGTTTCTATCTACCAAATCAACTCACGAGGCTTTAATCAGCCCGGAGCTATAGTAGAGAGACATTTGCTGAAGCTACCGCGCAGTGAGAGTGAACTCGGGACCATGTGGTTTGGAAGAAAACATCTTACCACACAGTAACGCCTGCACCTAGGTAAAACTCCATGAATTATACACTCCTTAAGGCGACAAACGAGTAGAGTTGTTAGAGCGTTGGATAGACTTCCTTGCTTCACAATATTTCTCCTGTTCCTCCGTGTTCTGAGTTCAAATCCCGCTGAGGTCAGTTTCGTGTATCATCCTTTTTTGGCGATTGTTAAATCGACAGAACCAACCCAGGATAGAACGTGATGCTTTACAGTTTCTCCTTCGTGTCCTTTAGATCTGACAACAATATATGTGGCAACACTGGTGCCATGCTGTGTCGGCCCACGTTGGCGCGACCTTTCCCTTTAATAAACATCGGTTTACAAGCCTATTATACATGAACTTTTATTGTGTATTAGTCATTCATTCATGCTTATGTGCTTCTACATATGAGCTTAGTTCTTTTCTGAATCGGAAGAATCGACAAGATCTGCTCGGATTTCGTACATACATACATACACCGCAGGCCATATTGCCTTATTACATCTATCTATCTATCTATATATATATATATATATATGTACATATATATATATATATATATATATATATATATATATATATATATATATATATATATATATATATATATATATATGTATATATATATATATATATATGTATATATATATATGTATATATATACGCACACACACACACACACATATATACATACTTATAATTTAGTACCGAGTCTCTTTGTCAGCAACTCCAAGAGCGCTAAGACTGATTGGCGAGTTTTTGCATGAACATTTCCAGGTCAATAATATCTAAAGGTAAACCATATTCACCTACGCAGGCACGCACACACACACCCGTATACACACACACATACGTACGTACATATCTGCATACATATGCAAGATAACGTCGATTGCCAGATGGAATGACAAAATTTACCATAGAAACATTATGTATTCGAATCATGAGAAAGAATGAAAGAGAGACGAGGGAAAAAATGGTATAGTGAAAGAAAGAATGAAAAAAAAGAAAGAAAGAAAAAGACAACCAGAATATTCATTCATTGACAATGCCAAGAAAAAGGTCAAAGGAACGCTGCCGATACACAATGGCACTGAAATCAAATTGTTCACGTCATTTAGAAATAAAATTCATAGCAGAGTGGTTGTGGTCAGGTGACCAGCAGAGACCAATGATAGGTCTAACATTGCTAAGAACAGGTTTTTAGAATATAAACTACAAGAACACTGCTTTTATATGAGAAGTAGCTTCCATTACGGCAACACTAAATCGTATGCGTGCCGTGACAAAGCTTTGCTAAGAATACACCCGAAATTTAATAGAAGCACATTCAATACCCGGAAGGGATGTATATATATGTATATATATATATGTGTGTATGTGTGTGTGTGTATATCTATATGTATATGTATATATATGTGTATGTATGTGTGTGTGTGTATATCTATATGTATATGTATATATATGTGTATGTATGTGTATATATATATATATATATATATATATATATATATATATATATATTCATAAATACATACATATATGTGTGCGCGGTCGTGTGCGTATGCATATTTCCGTGTGTATGTGCATGTATTCATGTATGCATGTAACTATATATATGTACGCAATCACACACACATATACATATATATGTACGGATGCATATCTATCTATGCATACCTGTCTGTCTCTCTGTCATACGTAAATAAACACATACGTACACATACCTATACACACACACACACCTGATGCTGTAATACGACCATATATACGTACACGTCTGTAAATATAACAATTTGCAAGATGGTTGTCATTTTGTCAAAAGCGGGAAGAAGAGATGATTGTGCGCGTGAAAGTTACTAATTAGAGGACCAATCAAGCAATAATGACAATGTCTGTTATTCGAGACAAAAGATATGCGACAATGGCATTACGGTAAAGTGCAGGATTTTAACAGCTATGACAATAATAATAATAATAATAATAATAATAATAATACTAATAATAACAACAGAAACAATGGTATCACTTATGCTGTAAAATGAATACACAAGCGAAAAATCGTATATATCAAAATGGGGACAATACATATAGACGACGGAGTGGTTGTGTGGTAAGTAGCTTTCTTACCAACCACATGGTTCCGGATTCAGTCCTACTGCGAGGCACCTTGGGCAAAGAAAGAAAGAAAGAAAGAAGGAAAGAAAGACAAGTGAGTGAATGTTTGGTGTGATTAAGAAGTTCGCTTTGCAATTACATAGTTTCAAGTTCAATTCCATTGCGTGGCAACTTCAGCAAAGTGTATTGTACTGTAGCCCCGGGTCGAACCAATGTCTCGATGCCTTGTGAGTGGAATTACTAGACGGAAACTACGAGGAAATTTCAGTAGTCGGAAACTATGAGGAAATAGGTTGATGTATGCTTTTGTGTGTGTGAGTGCGTGAGAGAGAGAGAAAGAGAGAGAGAGAGAGAAAGAGAGAGAGAGAGAGATGGATGGATGGATAGGTACATAGATAGATAGATAGATAGATAGACAGACAGATAGATAGATAGATAGATATCGCTATAGATATAGTTATATTCCCTAAGTAGGTGCGTATGGATATATGGGAACGTGCCTTTTTAAACATTCTTGTCAGCAATGGCTACGATAGAGAACATTGAATGCAAGTAGATACCAATACAATCAAAGACCATTAAGTATATTCTGTGAGGTCTTGACACAAATACCATCTTCTAATAAAATACAACACACATTCACTCTTACCTACTCTCACTCCGCTCGCCTCTCTCCCTCTCTCTCAGCTCTACTTGCTGTTTTCGTTCTGCGTCTGTATTGTACTATAGCCCCGGGTAGATAGAACATACATACACGCATATATGCGTGTGTATATATATATATATATATATATATATATATATATATATATATATATATATATATATATATATATATATATATATATATATATATATATATATATATATATATATATATATATATATATATATATAGCATGGCTGTGTGGCAAGAAGTTTGCTTACGAACAACATGGTTCCGGGTTCTCATCCTACTGCGTGGCACCTTGGGCAAGTGTCTTCTACTAAAATCTTATGTGTAGATTTGGGAGACGAAGACCGAAAGAAACCCGTTGTGTATATATCTATATATCTATGTGTGTGTGCGTGTGTGTGTGTGTGTGTATCCTTGTGCCCCACCACCGTTTCACAAACGGTGTTGGTGTGTTTATGTCCCCGTAGCTTAGTGGTTCGACAAAAGAAACCGATAATACCACGCTTCAAATATATAAGTATAGGTGTCAATTCGTTCGACTAAAATTCTTCAAGGTGGTGCCCCAGCATGGCCGCAGTCAAATGACTGAAACTAGTAGAAAATGAAATATATATATATATATATATATATATATATACAAAAACATACATATATACATATACATATGCAATTACATATATACATATATATACATACATATATATATATATATATATATATATATATATATATATATATATATATATATATATATATAAATATATATATATATATATATATATATATATATATATATATATATATATATATATATATATATATGTATATATATATATATATATATATATATATATATATATATACATATATATATATATATATATGTATATATATAGGAACGTGCCATCTTGCGTTTACTCTCACCCTCACCCCTATCGCGCCACACATATTTGCTGAACGAAAAGAAAGGGTTGTGGAGGGATAAGGAGGGAAGGGGGGGGGGGGGGATATTAAAAACAATAAAGAAAAGAGAAAGAAAGGAAACCAATGAAATTCCAGAAGATCGATGAATAGAAGGTGATTTATGCTAAGACGACGACGATCGCTGTGAAATTGGTTTAGGACGACGTATTATGGAAACGTGCCTTCGAAAAGGAAGAGAAATTCCCAGGCGGATTCACTATGATTTAAACTCTACATAGCAACCGGAACACAACGATGATGGTTATAATAATAATAATAATAATAGCAATAATAATAATAATAATAATAATAATAATAATAATAATAATAATAATAATAATAATAATAATAATAGTGACAATGATGATGATTTCTAAATATGACTAACAACATGGATTCGTTTCTTCGTCGTCGGTATTTTCCGCTAAAAGGCTTTGGTCACGTGTTGTTGTATCGGAATTCCAAAGTTATTTTTTGTTGTTTTTTTTTTTTTTTGCTTTGCAGATTTTTTAAAATTTTTATATTGTTTGATTTTGGTTTATTTTGCTTTTGTTTAATATTTTTTTTTGTTCTTGGCAATCTTCACGGAATAAACTTTTACTTTTCGTATATTTACCTTTTCAAAGTTATCTTTTGCTTTTGTTATGACATATGAGGATCATGATGATGATGATGCTGCTGATCGTTTTCATTCCTTTGTTCTCGTTTTCTTTACATTCTTTGCTCTTTATTCTTCTACATCTTCCTCCCTTTCCTCCTCCTCCCCCCTCCTCCCCCTCCTCCTCCTCATCATCATCGATATCATAGTTATTAAACAATGCCAGTAAGAAACAAAAATGAACAATAACACGAATGAGCAATAAACAACTTGACTGCAACACTTCAAGAAGACGAAGAAGAAGAAGAAGAAGAAGAAGAAGAAGAAGAAGAAGAAGAGGAGGAGGAGGAGCAACAACAACAACAACCACAACAATAGCAGCACCAGCAACTGCTGTTGTATGCACGTATACAGGTGTCAGGTTCAGCTGTCAGAACATGGTTATTCCTATCTCAGCTTTTAGTGTCCGTTTTATTCTTACCGATTGTGAAACAGGTTGCACTTGTAGATACTTCATACATACGAGTGAGGTTGCGCGTGTGTGTGTGTGTGTGTGTGTGTAGAATGGTCTACAAGACGTAAGTCTGAAATCTGAGCAACCGGCAGTTCAATATCCCGTCTACCTCAGCTGGCGGAATCGTTGTTACACCGAGTAAAATGCTTAGCTACATTTCGTCCGTCTTTACGTTCTGAGTTCAAATTCTGCTGAGATCGAATTGATATAATATATGATAATATTTCGGCAAAGATCAACGTATCATATGGCAATATTTCGGCAGCGATCTGAATGAAACAGTTGTAGTATCATGCAACAAAGACGAGCATCGGTTACCAAATGAAAAAAAAACTGCATAAACCACCCAATACAAGTTTTTGATGTAAGACGCCCGAGCAAAATCTTCAGAATTTCCTATTATGCTCACATGAAGAACTCAGTTATAAAGAGAATCATCTGAATTTCGAGATACTGTAAATAAACGGAGAATGCGACACATTAGTCATTCCACCGCGGGGTAAATAGTTAAAGTGCAAGGACAGCGTTGTGAAGGATGCTAAGAGGTGGAAGGAAAAGGCGAGGAAGACCAGAGGTCATATGATGTCGAACGAACTCGAAGGTTGCCGACTAAAACACGCAACTGATTTAGAACATTGTAAGACTACTCCCTGACACCAATACATTCTCAGTAATGGACTGGCAATGTGAGTATGTGAATTTGTACGTGTCTGTATATTGTATATGTATCTGCCTGTCTCTATATGTGTTTGCATGTGTGTACACGTCGGTGATGTCTGCACTTGACTGCGTGTGTATGAACAAGAGAGCAGAACAGACGTTTTTTTTTTTTTTTTGTATCTGGCAAATTACTGTGAAATTTCCGGTGTCGGGCCGAGCTGGGACAATAGTTGACAAAGTGGAGTAGAGTGAGAGTTGATGATTTGTAAGCATCAAAGCCGTCAGAGGAAGGATGTCGTCCGTAATACTAAGCAACACTCAACCAGTTAAAGATACGCTGATTGCTCTGCTTGTCTCTGATAAAATCTCTGTTTGTCTGGCGTTATCACTGCTTGTGTGTGCGTGTGTGTGTGTGTGTGTGTGTGTGTGTGTGTGTGCGTGGTGAATGTATGTGCGTGTGGTGTGTGTGCAAGTGTGTGCCTGTGCCTATATCATTCTCGATTATATGTATGTGGTGTGTGTGTGTGTGTGTGTGTGTGTGTGCATTACTGTATCTGTGTGTTGTTTTATGGTAGTTTATTTATGTATCAATGCAAACAAGCGTGTGTTAGCCATTGTTAGCATGTACGAAGTATTTTTTTTTACTGTAGGTGCCAATGTGTGTGTGTGTGTGTGTGTGTGTGTGTGTGTGTGTGTGTGTGTTAGTACATGCAAATGTCGGTTAGTATATGCTAGCGTGTGTTAATATGTTTTAATATGTGTTAGTATGTGCTATTGTGTGACCCAAATGAACGTAATGTGTGTGTGAGTGTGAGAGAGAGTCTTATGTCAGTGTGTGACGTCTGTCTGAGTTTCTCGTAACTTGTGAGAGTGAGTGGTCTGTTAGTCTCTGTGCGCATATGGACGTATGTGCATGTACATATGCACATGTGTGTGTGAGAGAGAGACAGAGAGAAAGAGAAAGAGGGAGAGACGGAGATAGAAAGTGGGAGAGCGATGGCTACTCTTATGCTTCACTGGTTGAGTCTAAGCATGTCTGGGAACTAGCACTGAACCAATATTGTTACAGTAACTTTATTCTCAATTTCAACTTCCGGTTAACGTTATGAGGTCGTCGCTTCTTTTTGTGTCTTTTATTTATCATATTCTTTTTCGCATTTATGTTTTTGATAGTTATAGATATGTCTTGCTCTTTACCTACAGATTACACCGTCTGTTCACACACCCATACACACACTGTGCACGCGCAACACACACACTGTGCACGCGCAACACACACACACATATATATATATGTGTTGTATTTTCTGTCAGCTCGTCGTCTTCCGTTTCAAATTTTGGCAAGAGAGCAGCAATTCTAAGGGAGGAGCATGTCAATTACATTGACCCCCAGGGCTTGACTGGTGGTTTTATTTTATTGATTGCTGAAGGGTGAAAGGCAAAGTCGACATTAGCAGAAATTGAACTCTGAATGTAAAGAGTTAGAGCAAAATATTTTCTATCACACTTAACGATTCTCTCGGCTCACTGCCCGTAGGGAGGGAAGAAGGCAAAATTTTGAGAAAAGAGTTAGTCAAACCAGTTCTTGATTAGTCAAGAACAGGTCAAACTATCACTTGATATTTATCGATCTCAGAGGAATGAAAAGTAAAGGCTTGCGTATGGATCTACAAAGGACAACGCCCTTACCTTAGTAAAAGAACAAAGTTACAGAAGCATCGATGACAATTCGAAGCGAAAACTAGGAAAGAAAGACCTTTCTTTGGGGAAACATGACACAATACAGAAAAATCCGAAAGGAAACCAACGTTCTGTATTATACGTCAGGCTCTGACCTGGAACCTACAAAGGAGGCGGATGAGAGGACGCCCATAGAGGCAGACGAGAGGATGCCCATAGAGGCAAAAGAGAGGACGCCCATAGAGGCAGAAGAGAGGACGCCCTTAAAACAGCTGGAAGTGCGACATTGAGGAAGAGCTGAAGAAGTGAAGATCGAACTGGAAAGAAACAGAAAATACAGACAAAATTCAAAAAGAGAAGAAAAGTCGTCGATGGCCAATGCTCCATAGGGAGGGAAGGAGTTGAGTAAAGCAAATAACATGGATAATGACCGAGAGTAGATTAAACCCTTCCTCGGGGGGCCACCTCTGCTCTTATGCATCTTATATGCCGAGATATATAATATATCGATTCCTTTCTTTGCCAAAAAGGTCATATAATAATGATAGGGATAATAACATGATGATTTATAACATTGGCGTTAGGCCACATACTTCGTGAAGATGTAGATCGTTGATTAAATTAGCTGCAATGCTTGACTAATGGTTAGGTTATCGACTTCCATGGGGATAAAAATAAAAAGCATAGTGAACTTCATTGAGATTCGAACTCAGTAGAAAAAGAAAGATATCAAAATTACTGCACGGCAAATAAGAAAAGACTCAAGAACGGCTTAAACGAATAAGATCTCCCAAATGTGTTTGGGAGATGACTAAGCGGAGTGCAGAGGCTTAATGATTGAGCTAAAAGACAGAGGGGGGAGGGAGGGAGGGAGGAGAGAGATGTAGATAGATACGTAGATAGACAAGTAGACAGCCAGACAGCCAGTCAGACAGGGAGAGACTAAAAGACAGACAGACAGATAGATAGATAGATAGATAGATAGATAGATAGATAGATAGATAGATAGATAGACAAATAGATAGACATACAGACAGACAAATATGTATACAAACAGGTAGACTAGCTGACAGATAGACAGATAGGTAAGCAGCCAGGCAGACAGACAGATAGATAGACAAATGAATTAGCAAAGAAAGAAAGAAAGAAAGAGTAGAGAGGACAACGAAAAGAAAACAAATCGGCGAGGGTGGCGATAGGAGGAGGGGTGGGGGATAAATATTAGAGAGTGATGTTGGAAGAGCAAACGGAGGAAAGAGAGAAGAGGACGGGTAGAGGGAGAAGATGCTGAAATGAGATGAGAGTGTGAACAGTTGTCTTAAAAGGAAATAACATTTTAATTAAACGGAAATGGATTCTATGTCTTTTTAAACCTCTCTAACAAAAGAGGCAGCCACAAGCTTTTCGTTTTCTTTTTCTTTTTTTTTTTGGTATTTCTTTTTTCTTTTTTTTTTTTTACATGTTTCCTAATGTGATGAGAAAGATTTAATACGTTAAGTGGATAGAGCTATTTATTTTTGTATGTTTGTGTGAATATGTGTGTGTGTGTGTGTGTGTGTGTGTGTGTGTGTGTGTTATTTGTCTGTGCGTGCGTGTGCGTTAAGAGAAAGAAAGAGCGTGTGTGTATGTGTGTGTAGTAAGACAGTGTGTGTGTGTGTGTGTGTGTATGTGTGTGTGCTTAAGAGAGAGATTAAGTGTGTGTAGTGTAAGAGTGTATGCACGCCTGGTGTGTGTGTATGTCAGCATATATGTGATAGATGTGTGTGGTTGTGTGTGTGTGTGTGTGTGTGTGTGTGTGTGTGTGTGTGCTAATGCTGGATTGTTTCAGTGTGTGCGAGTGTATGAACGTACACATGTGAGTACGCTGTCCCTGAATGTGTGATTTGTGTGTATAAACGTATGCGTATGACCGTAATCAACGCATGTATATGCACGTGTGAATACTAGCATATGCGTGCGGTATATTAATTAATTAATTAATTAAAATTTTATGTCTCCATAATTACAAAAGAATGTAACTTATTTTAATCATAGATTTTCGATTATCTTCGAGAATTAATTTCGTGTTTGTTACCCAGTCTGAGAAAAATAGGGTCAACGCCCATAGCTCTTGCAGATCTTCCCAAATTGCTTCGATCGACGCAGTTCTTGTTATTGCTTAGCCTGATCCAGTCCTGAACCAGTAAATATATGGTCAAAGATCTTCCAGCCTTGAAATGCTCATCCATTATAGAAAGACGGGCTTCAAATTATTCTGTATGTGTCCATCTTTAGTTTCATGCCTTTGGCGTTGATAAATAAAGTATCATTTCGTGTAGGATAAGATGGCGAACTGGCAAAATCGCTAGTGCACCAGACAAAATGGATACAGGCATATCTTCCGGCCTTACGTTCTGAGTTCAAATTCGGCAGAGGTCGACTTTGCTTTCATCCGTTAGAGGTCGATAAAATAAATACCAGTTGAGTTCACATAGGGTTAATGGAGGGCAAAATAACACGGTTGCAATCATATTAAAGTATCCCGAAAAAGGGGTACTCATATGGGATTAAAGGGGCCAGAGAAGAGCGTTCATATGACATTAGAGGAGCCAGAATAGGTTGTTTTTTTTTTATCATGTTAAAGAAGTAAAAAACATAGTAATGTTCGCATCTCTTTAAAGGTGCCAAAAAGAAGTGTTCACCTGTCACTAAACAGGGACCAGAAATAAGCATTAAAGGAGAAAAAAAGAGTTTTACATTTCATTAAAGGGACAAAAAGGAGCACTCTCACGACTTTAAAGGAGTAAAGAAAGGATCGTACATATAGTGTTAAAAAGGCGGCAAAAACAAAAACACATGGAGAATTCGCAGGATAAGGAGCGGTTACATGGTATTCAAGAGGCAAATTCTTAAAACAATGAAAGTTTCGCAACACAATTCTACCAATCATTTCAAGATAAATCTGTAAACTCGGTAAATATCAACGACAATTAAAGACAGTAAGATGCGATTTCAGAAGTGACTGCTTAGAGTCTCGTCTGTTTCGAACTGATTGAATCAACATAATCGATATTTAGATTCAACATATGTCGGACATAATATTTCTGAAGCCTAAAAGACTCTTCCAGGCAAGGAACGGTAGGAATGGGTACGAAAACATAAGCAAGGAATTGGTTCTTTTCTGCTGTTGTTATCCTTTAATCCCAGTGAATCGTGACCAAACTGATAAAATTATTCCAGCCATAACCTTCCTACATATTTGTATATGCATCATTGCATTATCCAATGTGTTTATCCTCTGTTGTAAGACAATGAAGAGTTAATATGAGGGGCATTTGGCTGCTATTTCTGGGGGTTTTTAACTTCTATACATGTACAGACTCTTTCGTTGGCCGGGAGGAAAGAGTTAGATAACGCAGAAATGCAATGAAAGAGAAAGAGGGAATGTGTTCAGCAAATTGTTTAGATGTAACGTCTGGGATTGTTTTTTAGGGATGAGTATGAAGGCATAAAAGGGATGACAAAAGGAAAAAGGGGAGGAGAAGGGGATAGGAGCTTGTAATGGGTTCAAAAGGTGTTTTTTGTCGTCGCTATTGAAGGGCCGGAAGGAGGGGACAACAAGTCGAAGGTTGAAAAAGGGTGCGTGTCGACAGTTGGTTGGGGTTTTTTTTTTAAGAACCATCCTAGCCACCCCTATCACTACAGAATAAATCTACACAATTAGGGGGAAGTACTTAAGCCATGTATCTCAGTGATTAAATTGTCAGCTTCTCATTTAGACATGAACAACGTTAAACGCAAGGGGAAAAAATTACTAAATAAAACTAAAAAACAACGATAACAATATTAAAAAATATATAATTTACATTGACAAAGAGTAATTATCAACCTAATTAGAAATGTGTTTAATTGTATGAGTGAGTATGATTTTCTACGTGTATCTGTGCGCGTGCGTATCTATCTGTATATGCGTGTGTACGAGCATGTATATGTGTATATGTATATGTATGTTTGCCTTTGTGTTTGCGCGAATCTGTACGCCTATGTGTACGCGCATGTATGCTGACGTATGCGTTTGCATATATGCGCGCATGCGTGTGCCTGTGTGTGAACGCTTAAGTGTATACGTGATGCGTAGATGTACGAGTATGGCTGATGCTGACACTAATAAATTGCCTTTTTTTTAATTAGAACAATATTTCTTAATCATTCAAATATCGGGTTGAAATAGGGAGGAGATTGGGGTCATGGGCTAGCTGTTGCCCCAAGCACAACCCCCTAAAATTGGTTTCGCCATTTTAACACTTCCATTGTCTAACTTAAACTATTTGGTTGTCATTAAGTCAATAAAACTGGTGAATGCGAAATATTAGATTAAAAACTTTGTTTTCTTTCGATTCGCCTTTAAGGCAATAAAAATACATTGCCTTAAATTATATTATCTTTTACTTCGGTCATGCTGAGGCAAGGCTTTGAAGGAATTTTGTCGTATTAACCGACCCTAGGGCTTACTTTTAATTTTAAAAAACCTGGTACTAGTTTTATCTGTCTCTTTGGCCGAATCATTAAGTTACGGGGACGTAAACAAACCAACACCGACTGTGAAGCAGTGGTGGGGACAAACACAAACACACACAGAGATTTATATACATATGTGTATATATATATATATATA